>NC_064863.1:10086098-10196098 GCF_024139225.1 Suncus etruscus
TCATATTTTCTGAGCAGTTTCCACCCCAGTCTTGCTTATCATAATGAAAATATCAGTGTGAGAGAGTCATACTTTTTATTACATAAAGGTGTTTATCACTGAACTCTGAGATCTCTAAAGAATGCTCATAATCCTCTTTTGGAGGAAGCAGAATTCTTAATATTTGTAATAATCCTCATTTCAGAACACAGAATATTAGATTCAGAGTTATAAAGACAGGTTGCTTGGAAATATTTGATGTAAAACCTTCAAGAGATCTATGATCGAGTGACCACATGGATTCAGATGGGAAAACATTTCTCTGTAGTCTCTTTGGACATTGACATTGTCTTAGCGCCATTTTGGATTCACCACTTGATGCAAAAGCCACATATTATTACTGAATATTAAAAAAGTCAGTATGCTTTTTTAGAGGATGATGCTATACAGACCTGGCAGTACCTTTTTTTTTTTGTTTGTTTTTGGGTCACACCTCAAAGGGCTCAGGGGTTACTCCTTGTTCTACACTCAGAAATCGCTGCTGGCAGGCTCTGGGGACCATATGGGATGCAGGATTCTAACCACAATCCACCTGCATGCTAGGCAAGTGCCCTACCTCCATGCTATCTCTCCGGCCTGGAGGTACCTTTTGACTAGTGTTTCTCAATCTTGCTCTGATAGTATGGCCCCATTTTAACCTTATTTTCATCATGTGCCCAATCCCTTTTCTACACATTTGTCCTATAATTTTATGCAGTGCTCTACCATTACATTTATATTTAGGTCATTTTTTGTTTGTTTGTTTTGGGGCCCACCTGGTGATGCTCAGGTGTTCTAACTGGCTATCTGCTCAGAAATGGCTCTGGCTTGGAGGATCACATGGGATTCCAGGGATTGAACCATGGTCCATCCTGGGTCAGCCACGCACAAGGCAAAGGCCCTACCGCTGTGCTACTGCTCAGGCCCCAACTTGGGTAATTTTTTTACATCCAGTACCATTAGAATATGCACGGGTCTACAGAGGGTGTATAAGGATACAGGTTGAGAAATGTTATCTTGCAAGGAAATGACAACTTGACCTAAGACCAGGTTGTCCTATCACATCACCTAACAGTAAACAGAAATCAGAAGATGTATCGTCCTTTGAACTGTGAAAAATAAGAGCACCAACTACAGAAAACTGACTTTGACAACCGGGACTGGGCGGAACTTACCTTGGGACCAATAAGGAAAACCCTACCCTAGGCTGTAGCCCAGGACTCTCATAAAACAAAACAAAAAAAACAAACAAACATGGATGTACATGGACTTTATTATGCTGACTGAAATAAGTCAGAGGGAGAGAGATAGACACAGAATAGTCTCACTCATCTATGGGTTTTAAGAAAAAAAATACATTTTTGTAATAATTCTCAGAGACAATAGAGATGAGGGCTGGAAGGTCCAGCTTATGTTAGGAAGCTCACCACAAAGAATGGCAAGTGCAGTTAGAGAAATAACTGCACTGACAACAAACATAACAATGTGAATGAATGAGGGAAGTAGAAAGCCTGTCTCAAATACAGGCAGGGGGGTGTATGGAGGTGGGAGATTTGGGACTTTGGTGATGGGACTGTCGCGATGGTGAAGGGGGGTGTTCTTTATATGACTGAAACCAAACTACAATCATGTTTGTAATTACATTGTATAAATAAAGACATTAAAAATATTGTATCACTTCCATGTCCTCTAAATCTTTTCCCCTATGCATTACATCTTATCCAGATGCCAACTATTGAAGATTTTTCAAAGAATTTTTTTAATCCCTTGGCATTTCAGACCATTTTTTTTTCTCTCTGCCTTCCCAGCTCTGTTTGATAAGAGCACTATGCTTCTGAGGAGAGGGGGGGGTTTGCAGGTCCAGAGCCTGGAAGCATGCACTGCAATTAAAAGAAAACAGATTTGCACTTCACTCACAGCTTGTGGGTGTTTTAAGAAAGGAAAAGAAATCTATTAAAAATATAAATGTCAAACTCCTCGGGGTTTTTATCTACACAGTTCATGTAGAGTGAGTTTCTGGCAGGGTTTGGCTCTTGAGAAGCTGATAAGGATGCTTTAATCTTCAATTGTGCAACAGAGAGACCCAAGACCCTGCTGGGAAGTGAGTGAGTGTTTCCAAGCTCTGCCAGGTGCTAGGGCTGGGAGCCAAGAAGAACACAAGGAACAGTGGGGCATGCATTCTTTGGGGCATCATGAGCTGAAGGAGCAACACCATAAGGAGAATTCCTGCCCTCATCCCCCAGGAACTTGGACTCTGATCCTGAAAGAAAGAATTTCTGCTGAATTGTTCTTCCATTTCTCCTTCCCCCATCAGTTACCTATTCTCTTTCCACAGGATGCAAGATGCCCATTGGAGATTAAGTCAACTTCCCTTGGTTAGTGGGAAGACAAAAGACCTTGTGTTGCATCTCATTTAGACTTTTTGGGCATATTTTCATGGGGTAAGCTTCATGCCAAGCCTATATCCTATGAGGAGAATTAAGCTTTCAATTTCCTCTCGCTCATCTCCTGATCCAGGATGGAGGAAGTGTCAAGTGAATCCAAACATTGAGATGTGAGGCTGGAGTTTCTAGGAATCTTGCTTCCACTGAGCTGTGTTTCCCCATGTGTCTTGACCTAAACAACCACAGAATTTGACAGTGTCTAGATGCAGGACAAGACAGAGAGAGAAGAACAGATTAGAACACACACAGATGGAAGACATCCCATCTGCAAGCAAAGGACTAGAGGTACTCAGAAGAAACCAACACTTCCAGTTGCTGATTTTGAACTTCCAGTCTTCATCCAGACTGCAGGGAAATCAATGTCTGTTGTTTTCTTTCATCAGTATGTATTTTTGTTATGACAGCCCTCAAAACTTTGCTTTTCAGTTTCTACTCATTCTGGGAACCCAAGAGTGAGATTTGATTACTACATCCTTCTCCTTTTCTGGAAAAAAGTGGTGTTTTCTGTTTGACACTATGAGCTTGAGTGCAAATAGACCTCTTGTAGCAAGAAAACTTTGAAGCAAAGAAAATGATAGGATCGAAATTCTAAAGTTTTACTCCAAACTCTGTCTATCGCTGACCATTGGAAACACCACCAGGTCATTCAGGGATGTCAGTACAAGTCAGAAAACAGATATGACAAAGGAGCATACCAGAGTTTGTCTGAGGCTTAGTCTCAGAGAGGGGGGATAGCTCTGAAGGATGATTAGTCAGGAGAAAAGTACAGGCCTGTCTTCCTCTGGATGCTTTTGCCTGTTTTCTCAGTTTCCTTACATACTAACTCAGGGCCTACCAGGGGTTATAAAATTTGGCCATGACCTGCTTCAAGGACTTTGTCAATCTCTCAAGACCTACAGTTGTTGGTCTTGTTGTTGGCCTTATTGTGCATCCATCATAATGTGGGGGTAACCATAGGCATCAACCATACCTCATTTATGAGACTATCTCCAAGCACTTAAGTTCTCCATAACAGAGAAAAATAAGATGCAGAAAAATCTGGTGCATATTGCAGGGGGAACATCACATTGATTTTATTAGAATATTTATTTAGAAATTTTAGGGAGAGTACCATAACCAATGGTATGTCTCTCTGCCCAGAGATCACTCTTTTCTTTCATCTGTGAGCCCAAATTTTCTCATTACCCCAGTCTAAAAATTTCATCATTAAAAATTTATTACTGTAGTTTGGTCACAGTGTTTCAGTGGTATTAGGCCTAGTAGTTTTGATATATAGAGAGATCTGACTTCTTTATAAGAGCCCAAAGACCTATTCTTGCTCCTATATTACTTTCAGACCTCCTCTTTTTGTTTTCCTCCTCCATTTATATCTTGCCTTGAAATTTTTAATTTAGTAATATAGAATCAATGTTTTACTTCTTCTTGGACACTCTCCATTCTCTTGACATGTTGTTCTATGCAACACATCTTAGAGAGAATAACTAATTTAACTTAGTGGATCAACCAAGGAGTTTTATTTTCCATCAAAGAATATGTGCCACTGTTGCATTAAAATTTTTTCTTGAGTACATTAGAACTGAGTCATTCTAAAAAAATTTGCATCTTCTATGTTTCAATTTATTTAGTAAAGATAAAACAAAAACAAAACAAAATCATTCTGTATTTTTTAAAATGAATATCAAAATGAGTTGGGAAATGAATGTCAAGAAAGTGACCATACAACTGTACAAAAGAAATAAAAGATCATTTTAAAACATCATATTTTGTGGGTGACCGTGCACCCCACAAAAGAACTCTGGATAAATTTTCCACCGCCTGCCTGATAGCCACAAAGTTTGCATAGCCCCGAGCCGACAGGAAACTCTGCAAATAAATTTAGCTCAGCACACAGAATCTGGCTTAACCAGATTCCTTGACCTTTCCATGAAATCTGTTTTTTGTGCCTGCTCTCAAGCATGTAGTTATAGATATGTTTTTGTAAAGTTTAAACTGTGATCCTTATTGCTTGCACAAAAGAAAGATCTAAATGGAAAATAGGCTAAACAAAAAATTGTATTTGCATAAATATCAATAAGCTATTTGTTTAAGAATTTGCTTCCCCTCCCCTCATCCTGCCAGGTTCCTCCTTATCCTTCCCGCCATCAAAATGTGTACGTGCAAAGGAATTTATGCTCCCATTGGTTAAAATTGTTGTACTTGTACAAATCTGATTGGTTTATGTTTCAATCCTATGTTACTACTCCTCCCACTGGAGCAGGGCATAAAAACCCTGCTCTCCCCTCAATAAAGTTTCTCGACTGGCATACGTCACCCTGAGCGTTTTACTAACTTCTATAGCTTAATTTTTTAGGTGTTCACAAAAGAGCTTAACACTCGCGAATTATTTGTAGTTGCCTTCTGCCTTCTGTCCTGGTTGAGAGAAAGCTGCTGGCCAGAATTCTCTCCCAGTAAAGGGCAGGAGCTAAGGCAATTACAATATTTGAACCCATCAACTATAACAATGCGTCAAGGAAACTACCTATTTGTACAATAAGTATCTCAGGAACTCAATTGGTCAGAAGTAGGCTTGCAAAGCAGAAAGCTTTGCCTCTACTTTCTGGTTATCCTAACTACAGTTTCTCCATGCAAAAGCCACCAATGGACACATCTATGATCTTCTCCACATCCTTTCACATTTTAACAAAACACCTCTCACTCAAATCTCCTGTCTCAACAAAGTCAAAGGAAACCAGACTAAAGAAGAGTCTTGAGTTCACTCCGAGCTCAGCAACTTAAGTGCCTTAGACCACCTTGTAGCCATGTTGGCAGTCTGAACATTGGAAATAATGTTGGTTCAGAAGATTTTGATATTTATGAAACAAAATTACCTCTTTGAGACTGACATCCTATGTGGCATTGAGAGTTTTCTTTTCTGTAATTCTGACTCCAATTTTTCTGCGCTAGTCAAAATTTAAAAAGAAACAAAAACAGAACTAGAAACTTGAACCAAAGCCATCTCCACTTCATTGGCTTGGGTGAGCAATCAAGTTGAATTTTCATTCTTACCCCTACTTTTTGCTGACTAGAAACCAAAACTTCTGGGAAGTAGACTGTCTCAAAAGCTGACAGAGTGAGAACAAGTGGGAGTTAGTGACAACTACAATTTTTAACCCACAAGGATGTCAAAATATGGATAATTGAATTGTATTCAATAACCACCTTTCAGTTTGAATGTTTTAGTTTTGTTAGCTCTTGGCTTTCTATAAGCATAATTGTAGTATAAAACTAAAGAAAAGTATGAATAAAATAATTTGGAATCTTCACTGATCAAATATTTTAAAGTCATAAATAAGCTTATTGGTAAACAGAAATAATCTATTAGCTTGTTTCTTACCTTGTCTACAAAGTAGTTAAAGCTACCTAAGAAACATTATTTTCCATTGACTAGTGATGTAATATATTGGAAATATTATAGGTCAGAAACAGAGAGTTGAACTAAGCCTATTTGAAATGAAGCTTATTTGGGTCATTTTGTGATGGAATTATGTCTCATTCATCTTCTCATATAGATGTCAATGAGAATATATTCTGTAATTCACATGAGTATTTATTCATTTATTTGAATGTGTGACTTAAATGGTGGACTTATTTGATTCCCATTGTACCTTCTAAGTGACTCAGATTATTTCCAACTTTTATAAGATCTAAAATTATAGGAGAGATGCTAGCAATTAGTGAAGTATTGGAAGTTGTCTGGTTAAAAACTCAGGAACCATAGGTTCTATGAAAAAAAGATCCAGAGATAGATTCAGGAGGTCAAATAACTATTGTTAAGAAAGGAAATAAAGAGGAAGAAGTTTTGGGCAGGTATGCAGTAATGTTCTGGCCCAGCTATGACAAAGTCCTTACCAGCTCAGGGGTCACTATGAATTAGAAATGTTCCTATTGAGGGAAGGTTCATATTGAACATGAAGAGAGTGTTCTCTCATTGTCCTTCCCATTAGCTAATGATTTCAACCTTGACTATATCACTTAGGTTCACTCAGTTTTTAGGGAGAGCTCTAAGGAGTGTGATGCCCTTTACTGCAAAGGGTACTTAGAGGAGAATAGCTGAATGTTAGATTTTCCTTGAGGAGTTCCTGGGTAGGGTAGCATATATTCAATGTCTGTCACTCTCCATTCTTGTGCCTCGCAGACACCCACAATTCTCAAGGATGCAAAACAAAATTGCAGGCCTCTCTTCTCCCTTTGTTCTTGATCTTGTTTTCATTGTTGACTCTGCAAGTGAGGTGCTCTAGCATTGAACCATATCCACAAGAGCTACCTTTTCATAAACATTTTTATTGTGGTAAGAACAATAGAGAGGTATCGTCTCTTATTGTGCACAATAGAATGCTGTTAAATAAAGCTGCAATATTGTACAGTAAATCTGTAAAATGTGTTGATCATGCTTAATAGAAATGTGATAGTTTTTAGTTTTTGTTTTTTTTGGGGGGCCACACCCATTTGATGCTCAGGGGTTACTTTTGGCTAAGCACTCAGAAATTGCCCCTGGCTTGGGGGACCATATGGAACTCCAGGGAATCAAACTGCGGTCCTTCCTTGGCTAACACTTGCAAGGCAGACACCTTACCTCTAGCGCCACCTTTCCGGCCTCAATAGTTTTTGATAAGTAAATCATATATATATATATATATATATATATATATATATATACTCACACTGATTACCACTGCTACAGCCTTATTTTATGTGGTGGCCCTCTTTATTCAAAAGTGAACACAAGAGGCTAGAGAGATAACATGAAGGTAAGGTGTTTGCCTTGCATGCAGAAGGACGGTGATTTAAATCCTGGCATCCCATAAGGTTCCCTGAGCCTGTCAGGAACAATTTCAGAGCATAGAGCCAGGAGTAACCCCTGAGCGCTGTAGAGTGTGACCCAAAAACCAAACAAACAACAAAAGTAAATTCAAGGATGAGGTCAGAGGAATGGATTTTTGATTTTTGACTGCAGTTGGTTAAATCAGAATCAATATCGGAATTTATTAATTTCTCTCTTTTACCCTCCATCCTAAATTTCTCTCAATGTCAACAATCACTTCTGTGACCACAAGGGTTTACCTATACAATAACCAAATACTTATTCCTGAGAAGATGGTTCCTATCCTGATAACCTGATTATCCTTTGTTGGTCTCAAATGTTCCACCTGTTACTAACAGAAAAATCATGAACTAACAAGAGAATCACCCAGAATGAAAAAATAGCTCCTCCTTACTTTGATTGTATATCCACAGTGCACTTCCGTCTCAATGATGAGATCAATTACCAGAAGCAAGATGGTGATTTTGTTATGTCTAATGAGCCTGGAATACCAGGAACTCAAAATTTGTAAGCACCAAGAGAAGCTTGTATTTCCTTGTAATCTCTGATTCTTTTGGAGCAGGGCTTCCATTACTCAGCTAAGAACTGTGGATCCAAGCACAATTTAACTTCTCCCCATAAGTGCTTGGGAATGAAAACAAAAGAGACCATTTTTTGTATTCACTCAGGTGCTCTCCTGAGGACCCCGAACTGTATCAAAGATCGCATATATAAGTGGTTATAAAAGCATGAAGTTTTCAGTTGAGCCAGTCTCCTATAAGACATGCACCATAGGGCCTATCCTAAGACTATTTCTTGCTTCTTTTTCTTAAATGTGTAAAATTTTATTCATAACAAGTATGTTCGGTTTGTTACAATCACCTTCCAGATTTTTCTGCTGGTATCCAGATGGGTCTCTGGTTCAAATGGTTTCTAAAATACTAGTGTCTTAGCTGATAAACAAGAAAATTGCCCTTTAGGTGCCAGTTATAAATTCCTTCTATGTGCCAGGAAACAAACTGTGCAGGATTCCAATTTCAGTAAGACAAGGTCATATTCTCTAGTAGCACCTGAGGTTGAAATCGTCAGTCAGGAGATGGACTTTACCCTAATATCAGTGAGACTCTAATTCAGATGAATGTTGGGTCTGACTTATTCATCTTGGTAGGCTCGCTGGATTCCCTGCAGATGTTTCTTGTTGCAGTTTCCAGAAATATTGCTGTTGATTTATTTGCTGAAATGCATAACCACTTGCTCGGATTTCTCTGCTACTCTCTTTTCACTGATGAATGATTTATTGCCATCCATTATGCACAAGAGAAATAGTTGTTTGTCTCTGAAAGCCTTATTTTGTTTTTATTTGATATTAGCAGTGAGACAGTAAACAAGTTAGGAAATAGGTCATTGGTGATGGATATGTGGCTATAAGTGGATTTGTGAATAACTGGGTGTTTGCAAAGTCAAAAGGTCTATATTTTTAACCATAATATTACAGTATGTTGGGTTTCTTCCTAGGCCATTTTTTGTGGTAACTGGGCATAAAAGGTACATATGGGGATCATGCATCCTATGACTTGAAGATCACACATCCTATATTTTATACAAGGTTTATTTGATGACAGTTTTCAGTACTTAATTTTGTTCTTTTGAATACTCATGTCAACTCTATGAAGTTGGTCCAGCTATCACTCTCATTTTAAAATGAGAAAACTGAAAAATAGAATTTAAGTGATTTCTCAAAGTTCATACCACAGAAAACTAACTGAATCCATTTGTCAACAGCCCAAAATCAGTTTAATCATTGCTTAAAGATGCATAAATTTTTTATAGAACCATAGAATATGAATCATTTGGTTCTGCCTCACAGTTATATGTCTTCCTACAAACTGAGAAAAGAAAAAAAAAGTGGATGGGACCCAGGGGCCAAACAGTCTTAGGAGCATAGTGGAGATAAAAAATGGTCAGCTCTAAATATCCAAACCAATATCAAAGACAGTAGAATCAAGAGACCTAGACTATAACAAGCTATGCAAAAATGGACCTGTTATGCTATCAGTATAGGGGGCTAAGGAAGGAGGTACAGGGTGCATTCTGGGAACTATGGTGGAAGAAGGGAAGTCAACATTCGTGGTGAGAACAGCCCTAATTCACTGTCATCATATAGCTGAAATACAACTGTGAAAGTCTTGTAATTCACATTGGTCTCAATTAAAAATATATATGTGTGTGGGGCTGGAGAGGTGGCGCTAGAAGTAAGGTGTCTGCCTTGCAAGCGCTAGCCAAGGAAGGACTGCGGTTTGATCCCCCGGCATCCCATATGGCCCCCCCAAGCCAGGGGCAATTTCTGAGCGCTTTGACAGGAGTAACCCCTGAGCATCAAATGGGTGTGGCCTGAAAAAAACAAAAACAAAAACAACAAAAATATTTGTGTGTGTGTGTGTGTGTGTGTGTGTGTGTGTGTGTGTGTGTGTGTGTGTGTCTACATCTGGGCCTGGGCTTTTCTTTTTGGGCAGATGTTTGACTACAGTTTCAATTTCCTCAATAGTGATGGGGGTGTTTAGATATGCTACATCCTCCTTATTTAACTGTGGAATGTTATAAGTGTCCAAGAACATATCCATTTCTTCTAGGTTCTTATGTTTAGTAGCATAAAGTTTCTCAAAGTAGTCTGATTACCCTTTGGATCTCTGCAATGTCTGTTGTGATCTCCTCCTTTTCATTTCTAATATGGTTAACAGGTTTCTCTCTCTTTCTTTGTGAGTTTTGACAATGGTCTATTAATCTTTTTTATTTTTTCAAAGAACCAACTTCTGTTTTTGTTTATCTTTCGAATTGTTTTTTTTTTTTTTCCCACTTCATTGATTTCTGATTTCAGTTTTGTTATTTCCTTCTGTCCCCTATTTTTGGTTCCTTTTGTTGTTCATTTTCTTATTTTTTTTCTCTTTTTTTATATTTTATTTAAACACCTTGATTATATACATGATTGTGTTTGGGTTTCAGTAATGTAAAGAACACCACCGATCACCAATGCAACATTCCCATCAGCAATGTCCCAAATCTCCCTCCTCCCCACCCGACCCCTGCCTGTACTCTAAACAGGCTTTCTATTTCCCTCATACATTCTCATTATTAGGATAGTTCAAAATGTAGTTATTTCTCTAACTAAACTTGTCACTCTTTGTGGTGAGCTTCCTGAGGTGAGCTGTAAATTCCAGCTCTTTTCTCTTTTGTGTCTGAAAATTATTATTGCAAGAATGTCTTTCATTTTTCTTAAAACCCATAGATGAGTGAGAACATTCTGCATTTTTTTATAATTTTTATTTTGATCATAGTGGTTTACATGATGACAATAATATTTTAGTTAAATATTTACATAACATCAGGGGGGGATTACCATCACCAAATTGTCTTCCCTTCACCCCCGTTTTTGTCATATCTCCCATATCCACTTCCCTCACCCCTAGGGCTGCTAGAGTATGTGGTCCCCTATGTACCTATCCTACCACATAGTAGTCTTGCATCTGATTGGTCTAGGTGTCTCCCTAATTTCCCCCTCTAACTGGGAGGTAGGCCTAGTTAGTTAAGTTTGCGTGGTTTGGTCTGAGAAAGAGAAAAGTAGTAAACTGGGGTAAAAGTCTAATACTCCAAAAGTGGGCAGAGTCCTTCTAGAGGCTCTCATCATCGATTTGGGGGGCGATGGAGAAAAGAGAAAATGAAACATTCCATCAGTACAAAAAAAAAAAAAAAAGAAATGTGTCCATTATCCAGTGAGGACTCCAACATTCTGCATTTTTATCTCTCTCTCTGACTTATTTCACTCAGCATAATAGATTCTGTGTACATCCATGTATAGGAAAATTTCATGACTTCATCTCTCCTGACAGCTGCATAATATTCCATTGTGTATATGTACCACAGCTTCTTTAGCCATTCGTCTGTTGAAGGGCATCTTGGTTGTTTCCAGAGTCTTGCTATGGTAAATAGTGCTGCAATAAATCATTTTCTTATTTTATGAGCTGCATCATTAAGTTATTCAGGTATGCCCCTTCTTCCCTTCTTATGTGTGCTTGTAAAGCTATAAATTTTCCTCTCAGGACCCCTTTTGCTGTTTCTCATAGATTCTGGCAATTTGTGTCTTCATTATCATTTGTTTCCAGGAAAGTTTTGATTTCCTCTTTGATTTCATCTCGGACCCACTGGTTGTTCAGTAGCAGGCTGTTTAATTTCCGATTGTTAAAGGTTTTCTTCTGTGTGCCTTTGTAGTTCACATCTAATTTCAGAGCCTTGTGGTCAGCAAAGGTAGCCTGTAAGATTTCTATCCTCTTGATTTTATGAAGATATGTTTTATGTGTCAGCATGTAGTCTATCCTGGAGAATGAACCATGTGCATTGGAGAAGAATGTGTATCCAGGTTGTTTGGTGTGGAGTGTCCTATATACATATCTACTAGTCCTCTTTCTTCCATTACTCTTTTTAGGGCTAGTATGTTTTTGTTGAGTTTCAGTCTGGTTGACCTATCAAGTGTTGACAGGGCCATGTTAGGTCTCCCACAATTATTGTGTTATTATTGATGTCTTTTTTCAGATTTGTCAGTAATTGTATTAGATAATTTGCTGGTCTCTCATTGGGTGCATATATGTTTAATAGTCTGATTTCTTCCTATTGCACATAACCCTTGATTAGTACATAGTGTCCATCTTTCTCCCTTACAACTTTTCTGAGTATAAAGTTGGTGTCATCAGATATTAATATGACCACCCCAGCTTTCTTAAGGGTGTTGTTTGATTGGATGATTTTCCTCCAGCCTTTGATTTTGAGTCTATGTTTGTTCTGACTATTCAGGTGTGTTTCTTGTAGGCAGCAGAAGGTTGGATTCATCTTTTTGACCCATTTTGCCACACTGTGTCTTAATTGGTGAATTTAGTCCATTGACATTGAGGGAGATGATTGTCATAGGATTTAATGTCATCTTTGTAGATAAGTTTGCTGTGTTTGTTGGTCTCTCTTGTCTTAAAGTAGACCTTTCAGTTTTTCTTTTAAGGCTGGTTTTTCATCTGTGAAGTTTCTGAGCTGTTGTTTATCTATGAAGCTATGTATCCTTCCTTCAAGCCTGAACGTGAGTCGGGCTGGGTGCAGTATTCTCGGTGAGGCATCCATTTCATTCAATCTTGTCACAATATTCCACCACTGTCTGCTGGCCTTGAGAGTTTCTTGTGACATGTTTGCTGTATGTCTCAGGGATGCTCCTTTGAATGTTATTTCCCTTTTTGATCTTGCTGCTTTCAGTGTTCTATCTCTATCTGTGGGATTTGTCATCGTAGTGAGGATGTGTCTTGGGGTGTTTTTCTGTGGGTCTCTTTTAGCTGATACTCTTCGGGCATGCAGGATTTGATTGCATGTAGTCTTTAACTTTATCTCTTTGATGATGTCTTTGACAGTTGATTCTTCCTGGGGATCTCCTACCTGGGCCTCTGGGACTCCAATAATTCTTATGTTGTTTCTGTTGAGTTTATCAAAGACTTCTATTTTCATCTGTTCCCATTCCTTGTGCACTTTTTCCATTGCCTGATCATTTGTCTTAAGGTTCTTTTCCAATTTCTTCTGCTGTGTTGAGTTTTTCTGCATCTCATCTTCCAGCACGCGGATTCTCTCCTCAGCTGCTTTTACCCTGCTGGCCAGGCCAACTACTAAGTTTTTTAGTTCAGCTATCGTGTTTTTTAGATCTCTTATTTTAGTTTGGAGTTTTCTGATTTCTGTCTTTGTGTTTTGTTCAGATCAAGCTATGCTTTCTTTGAGTTCTGCAAACATCTTCCATATTGCTCTTCTAAACTCCTTGTCTGAGAGGTTAATTAGATGGTCGAAGTTTTTTAGGTCATCTGAGCTATTGTCTTCATTCTCTGTGCATGTTGATTGCCTGCGAATTTTCCCCCATTTTCCCGCTTGTAGTGTGATTTTTTTCTGCTTGTTGTAATGGGGTTCATTGGTTAGAAAAAGTGCAGGGCTGCAAAGCGAAGTGGAGTGCTCTTCTGGAGGCCTCTGGGAGAGCTATTTTTCTGGGCCCTTTTCAGCCCACTCCCAAGAGGTTCAGGAGACAGGAGAGTGGAAAAACATGCACAGGCTACACTCACAGTTTCTCACAGTCGGGAACCTCCGAGCAGGCGTAGATTTTCCCTGCCTGGCGTCACAACCAGGAAACCTGCCTTTCTGCAGAATACTGCGGGTAGCCGGTTTTCATGGTCAGACACAGTTCCTTGGCATTCCGGCCCTTGGATGAGCCTCTGGGAGAGCTATTTTTCTGGTCCCTTTTTGGCCCACTCCCAAGATGTTCAGGAGACAGGACAGTGGAAAAACACTCACAGGCAACACTCACAGTTTCTCACAGTAGGGAACCACTGGGCAGGTGTAGATTTTCCCAGCCTGACGCCCATCTACTAAATTCTTAAGCTCCTGCTTCCTCTTAAATGGAAATCAATAATTCATGTCAGTGAATTGTTGGGTGACTGACACTTTGCCAGTGTTACTTCCAAGTATTACCTCTCCATGTCTTCGCTTTCTACTGAAAGTCTCTCTTCTCCATTGATGCATTTGTTGATTCAACACAGAGAGAATTTTTTACTCGGTAAGATTTAAGTTTTACCAGAATAAACACGCTCCACTCATCTCCATATGTCCCCATCTGAAACTCTTGGAATGCCCCAAGGAAACATGCTATTAGTTGTGAGTACATGGGAGTTGCTATTAATCATGAGTAGTGGTTAGTAACACTCTTATCCACCACCGTTTTCTGTGTTTGATCCTCAGCAGGTGACATCCGCATTTGGAATGATGGCATGCACATTGTTTTCCCTTGGGAAATAGCAAATTCTCTCTAATGTTCTGTGTTTTCACATTGTTATGCATTTTTCAGATACGTGCTTCTTGTCTCATTCCCCACTGCATGAATATATTTCATTAATAAGAGAATAGGTAAGCTTAAATAACACTACTTGTGTGTTTCTCTCTCCTGGAGAGATTTAATTATTCAATATATTTGTATTTCATACTAAACAACTTCCCTTCCTTAAAATTTAGAATATCAGCATTTGAATTATTCTAGAGACAGTCCATATGTGGGCATGAAAAGCACCCTATAATTCCTTCTTTCTCAGGCAGTTCTTAACTAGGAAATAGATGATGGAATTCCAGGGCATCTAGATTTACAACATTACTGTTTGTTTCGAAACAAAAACAAAACACTAAATGAATATTAATCTTCATATATATTCATCTTCTCCTCCAAAAAAATCTATAAAATGCAAAAAGTTATCTTCTAGAATAAAATTTCTTTCCTCTCAAGAATACTTAAAATAACTCATTTTTATGAAACATTAATCAAACCTCCCTAAAGGTTAAAATTGACTGCAAAATTTATTTCTGAGAAGTTTCTTTTAAGTTATTTCTGATTGGTCAGTGCTGCAATGGTGGACTTGAAATAGATACAAACACATTCCATACATACACACCAAATTCTGATTAGTTGGTTATTTCTTCTCTATAGTCCTAAATGCCTTTTCATCTCTAAACTTTAAACACATGCTTTCCTTTCTTTTAAGCATACTTAATGACCATTTCTGATTTTTTTTACTTGATAAATAGCTGAATTGCCTATCACTTCCATAGCCTGTCTTATGACTGAATTCCAAACCCTTCCTGACCATCTAAACCATTATAGGGTCTGTTGTACTTAGGTCAAGAGATTTGATAGTCCTGTGCTGTGAATTTTAGTCCCTTTATCCTAGAACACATTGTAAATTCCCTTCAGGAAGAGACTATGTTTTATTCAACATGCTACCCCCGTTCTATTCATTGAGTTTTATTAAATGATTAAATGCTTTCTCGTTGCATTTTAAGAACACATAGAATTAGAAATGTTGAGATTTTCTTGTCTTAACATATTTTAAGTAGTCAAGGTAGGCTATAATTCCATATATAATGTCTCTAGAGCTATTTTCTAATGCGACAATCTATTTATAAGTTGTTCACTTATTTTAACCTGAAATCTACATGCTGAAACACAATTCCCAATAATGCTTGTATTTGGATATAGGGTCTTCAGAAGGTGACTATTAGAAAAAGTAGAAGAGAACTTTAGTGAGTAGTATTAGATCTCCAGTAAAAAGAGCATGCTTTCACTTTTGTCCTCAAACTGATATGACTTCCTATGACCAGCAAGGGAACAGGTAAGAACTAAATATTTTTTCACCCAAATCTTGAACTTCTATTCTACAGAAAGCACTAAATAAATTTTTGTTGCTGCTTATAAACTATCCAATGTTACTCTGTCATAGCAGCAGGCAATGGCATAAATGTTATTTCATGATAAAGTACAGCATGTATTGACTAAAAAAATCCATTTATTTTGTTCCCAGTTTGTAGGTCAAGCCCTTATAAAAGATTATTTCTGGCAGCTCATTGCTGCTCCTTATGGCATCAGCTGGGACAGTTAAGGTAAAAGGATCTCATTATTAAAGTTACCTCACTTCCATTACTTTATGCTTTGGCATTGGCATTTCTCTCTCTCTCTCTCTCTCTCTCTCTCTCTCTCTCACTCTCTCTCTCTCTCACCTCATCCTCCATGAATTCTCTACATAGTCAACTTAGGCTGACTAAAGCACAGAAGTCTCTTAGCTTTCATTTCAGCAAATCTCAGGAGGTTAGGCAAAGGTTGAATTCAGACCCAGAACTTATTTTATATTCTATTAAACTTAGCAATCAAAAAGCTTATTTCTCTTTAAGTGATCATAGGAATAGACTACCAACTTTGATTGGAGGGATGGCAAAGCCCCAGTGCAGAGGAACTTGTGGAATTGGAAATATGAAAATATTGCTGTATTGTATTAAAAGCCACCTTAAAATTTGGTGTCCTAAAAACAACTGCTTGAAGCTGGAGTGATAGCGCATCGGTTGGGTCTTTTTCTTGCACGTGGCTGATCCAGGACAGACCTGGGTTCGATCTCTGGCATCCCATATTGTCCCCCCAAGCCAGGAGTGATATCTAAGCACATAACCAGGAATAACCCGAGTGTCATCGGGTGTGCCCCCCCCCAAAAAAAAAACAAAAAATAAACAAACAAAACCCCACAGCTGTTTATTTCTGGTCCAACACTTTCTTTGCATATGGTTAACTCAGATTTGGATCCATAACATGCCATATGTTATCACAAACCCACCAGAAATGATTCTCTGAGCACAGAGCCAGGAGTAAGCCCTGAGCATGGCTGGATGTGGTCCCCTTAAAAAAACAAATGAGTTAAAACCACAACTATATTTTGAATCATTATTCTGTGCATTTTAAAACTTAGGTTGAACTCTTCCAGGTTTCTTTAGTAATTTTTTTTCCAGTTTGCTTTAATTTCATTGGGTTTATTTATGAGCCACTGGTAAGCCTCAGTCAGTCAGAAGGTTTTGCTTACCTGGTTGGGTGCTCCCACATATTTTGGCATCTGATAGTTGTAAGATAATCTATCTGGGCCAGAGATATTTCACAGTGGGTATTATATTTTCCTTGTATGTGGCCGTTTCATTGACTCCCTGAGCATGCCAAGAATAATTAATGAGCACAGAGACAGGAGTAATCCCTGGGCACTGTCCAGTGTGTCCCCAAAACAAAAATAAAGTTTAGAATAATCTTGACTGGGGCATGTTACCTCTAAATCACCAGCAGAATATGCCTGTCATATTTCTATAGAAGTAATAGAAGTCCGAGAGAAAAACCTGCAAACCTTTTTTTGTATGATATGGAAGTGAACAGTCATCTATACATAATTTTATTGGGCAATATAAATCATAAAAATGATTCAGATACAGATGTAAGAGGTCAGAAATTGGATTTTACATTTGCGGGGCATAGATGCAAAATCACACTGAATGAAACAGAGATAAAGAACAACCACTATTTTTGGCTTCTATGCTGCACTTCTTCAAGCATGCCATGTGAAGTCAAGTCTGTTTACAAATAAAGAAAACTCTATGAACCTGGAATATCCAGATGAGTTGGGGAATGTGAAGAAAACATGTGGCAAGACCAGAAGGTCATAGATCGCTCAGAAAGAAGGGCAGGCATTTGGCCTGTCTCGAGAACAAAAAGAATAACGGATCATTTCTTTACACAGGAGCCCTGCCTTGAAGTATACCAAGTAGTCAAGATTTTTTGCCTCTTAATCTCGGTTAAGTGTGAACAGACAATTAGAAAAACTACATGATATCCCACCATGATAGTCCACTGAGAAACTCAGAGAAGCAAGCAGAGATCCTAGAGAAAAAATGCCCCAGTGTTTCTATTTCAAAGATATCAAGTCTTAGAATGTGACATAACTGAATTGGTTTATTTAGGCTGCTGAAAGGAGTTCTTAAATCAGGAGTTTTCAACCTTTTCCACCTATGGATAACCACAGGTTCACAAACAGGAGGGTGAAGACCACAGACTTAAACAATTCTCAGTTATTTTTTCACATTGTTAGGGCTTCATCATATGAATTCATCCCACAATGCATGAGCACAATGTATCAGAACTCAAAATGAAAGTTCAGGTGTCTCTCACTATAACAAAAAGCCCATAATATTGACTCATCACAAAAAATTATTTTTCATCTTTTCCTTGAAAACTCTGCTCCCTACAAAAGATGCTTGTATCTACTACTTTGCCTGGCCCTAAATTCTGCTTGTCTTTCCTTGGGGATGAATTCAAAGTCAATAAGAAGACAAGGGAAATGCAAAGTCCTGGGTTAATAGACAACATGGTGCACAAACAAATTTGTTAGCCATTGGCATGTGCAAGGGATATTATCTTTAAATTAGTCAGGGGGAAATTAATATTGCTCACTTGCTATGCTCACTCTGATTGTCTGCTCTGAGAATCAACAGGACCAGAGCTACTGTAGATAATATTTTTTAATTAAAAGGAAAATAACTTCTTGTGATTAATCTGCTTCTTTGGGGACTTGATCCAGAATCTCATAAATCTAAAATGGAAGCATCTGCTTGTTCATCAACAGACTCTCCCTGCCTCTGCCAGCTCAGAAGTAAGGTTTGGAGAGAAAACTGGCAGAACAAGAGAAATCCAACCAGTCAGGGCAGATTTAGAAAAATAGAAAAAAAAGGCCAGATTTCAAGGACGAGATGCTGGGACACTGAGTGGGACAGAATTCCTGCAAGGATACATGTTTTCTTCATGTCTAAGGTATAGTTGAAAGTCTTGGTGGTAAATTTTCTGGGTTTGTACTCACGTGAAACCAAGAGATGAAAACGTATAAGATTCACATTTCTAATCTCAAATGAGGCAAGATACACACCTATCTCAAAGGAACCATTTATTATGCAAAAGGCTATCATGTTGGAAGTCAGATTTCCTGGTTTGGAAGTTTAAGACTTAACTTCTTTGTGAGCAGAAGCTGGTTCTGTCCCTTTTTCCTGTGTGTATGTTCCCTGTTGTGAAATGAGATCCATACAAAGATCTGAATCTTAGGGCTGCTGTGAGGAACATTTAAGCCTATGAAGGATTGAAGCATGTTATAGTATTGTAGATCCCAAATCTAAAATGTAGTTATCTCAATGGCTTTAGCAAACAATTTACAAATGATGGAGCACCCCATCCAGTAAATAGAAATGCCCTGTTAGGGTTTGCATAAAATAGAGGGTTTGTAATGAGATGGATTGGTGGGATTAGGTGATTAGCAAAATATAAAATTATTAGAATATTTTTGGTGGCTGAATGAAGTACAGCAGGGAGTTATGATACCATGTTACACATGATAAAACAAAAGCTCAAGGAGAGGATCCCAGTGTTTGTCGTATGCTATTTACTGAATTCATGAAACCTTGTTTCTTTATTTCTTTCTGTTCTGCAACTCTCTCCCTGTCTCAGCAGGTTAAGCAAGAGCTCTTCTGGCCAGCACTCCTGGGCACTCACAGTAGAGAACCTGGGATTTGCTTTAATCCTGCTCAAAATAACCAGAAATTGTTTTCAACTCTCATCACTCTGATGAAACAGAATTTGTACCAGTAATTTCAAAAACTCTTAGCTACTCTTTAGTCAATAATGAACTTGCCTTTTTCATGGAAACCATTTGTCTGTTTTGGCTATTCTGAGAAAGGCCAGACACTAGCCCAGAGAACAATGTCATTCAAAGGTAATTTTCTGTTTGATTCTCCATGCATCAAGCTGCAGAATTTTAGAGCTGATAAGACCCGTGAAGAATATCTAAGGCAAAGCTCACTGAACTTACAAGGAGACTGCAGCACATAAAAGCAGAGGGAGATCTCGGTGGTGATATGGCTAATTAAATCTCAACGCAAAGAGAAGCAGTCAAGGGGAAAAGAAGGGAGTGACGAAGGGAAATGAACCAGTTCAGGAATAGTAGGACCAAACATTCTTTCCAGTGAAATAATGATTTTTCTTTCTTTTTAATCAGTGTGTATGTTTGTGTGCATGTATGTGTGTCCAGAGGAAGAGTTTAGTCATACTCAGCTGTGCTAATTTCTTACTACTGCCTCTCTATTCAAGGATGACTCCTGATGATGTTTGAGGGACCATATGTGATATTGGAGATGGAACCTGAGGCAGCTACATGCAAGGCATACAACTAATCCCTGTACTATGTCTCCAGCTTATGGGAAGAGATATTTTATGACAATGATTGGGAACTGTGTCAAGTGTGCCAAAAATGGAAACATGCGCATCTAGTGAGGGAAATCAAGTTTGTGTATGTTGTTGGGCGCATCAACATGACCAGAAGAAGGAATAATTGAAATTATGGATGAGTAATATTTCTTTTTGCATCGCAGGTTCAGATCACATATGTAATTATTATGTTTGTGAGATCCTAGTTCTTGGTAGTACTACAATTGGAATATTGGCTAATTTACTTTAAGTCCTGGTCCTCTGTCTACTGTAGATTTATGTAATGGCATAATGTATAAAAAGAATTATTTATTCTCCCTTCCCTTTAAGATGTATAGTATTTAAAACCCTTGAAATTTTGTAGGAGCAATAAATATGCTCTTATGATTTTAATGTGGTGACAGTAGAAGCACCTAAGGATTGCAGTTGATTGACTATAAGGTCAACCATGTGATTAACAAGATAAAACTTTTAACTTTATCTCCAACATTTGGGGAGAAGAAAACGACTGAAGGTTGAAGCATTTCACATGGCCAATGATTTAATTTAAAATGCCAATGTAATAAAAACTATAGAAAACTCCACAGAATGGCATTCTTAGAGTTTCCTGGTTAATGAATCCAAGGAAAGTCAAAGAGTTTTGTACTGAGAGATGGTATGAAAACTCTGCACTCTTACCTCATACAATGCCTTCTGCACCCATTCTTCCATTGACTATTCCTGAGTTATGTCCTTTTTATAATAAACTGGAAATCTAATATATCAAATAGAATATTTATCTTGAGTTCTATAAACCACTCTAGCAAATCAATCATATTTAATCAGGAGGGTGTAATGAAAGACTATCTGAAGTGTAACAAGTCAGGCTGAATAACATCTGATATCCTGAGTTTGTGACTATTTATTGATCTGAAGATGCATAGAAAGTCAGTTTTGCCATCTTCTTCTACAAATGACTGATCTCAAATTTTCTCTTACCATTGACTATAATAATTGTTCAGTTTACAATCGATTTCATCCAGCAAAACCATGGAAGTCTGTACCCCTTAGTATGACCTGAATGCCCCAGAACCAAAAGTTGTAAGACTTTCAAGAGTATCACCTGTATATAATTGTTAATATTCCCAAAACAACACTTATTATTTTATGTCATTATTTTCATAAGAGCTCACTTGAAAAAAATCTTTCAGAATTAATTAGGGGAGTAAAATTATAATTCTGCCCCTTAAAAATATGTATTTCCCTCTTTTTCTATAAAAAAGTACTAAGTTATCTTTTTCCTTTGTATCTGGGCTACAAAGACTTGCCAATAAGGAATACTTCGAATAACAGACTCAAAGGTGGTTCAAAGGTTTTCCTCCTTTGTCTTTCTTTAATCCTGAGTTTGCTTTTTAATACCTGCAATACATGTAGAATTTTTTTCAGTAACTCCTGATACATTTCATAAAGATGTAAGAAATATGTAAAATGCATATATTTTGAAGGTGGGATTTGAATATGCTTATGCAGTTATTGCATAGTTAGTTTGTAATAGGAAAGTATATGAACTTGAAAGTCCAAAGAGATTTTAGGAGAAAATGAAATAGGTATGTGTTACTGACCCTAACCTGATCGGTGATTGTGCCCTACCCTAGATGTGACCCTAGGGTAGTACCTGATTCTGCTTCCATCATTGGTTGGTATCTGATCCCACAATTGGGTGGTACCCGATTCTGGGGGATAAAAACAAGGGTCTGTGGAAGGCGAGAGGCTTTTTGGCAGGAACTGATGCTGAGGCATTGGACTTCAGTCTTGTCCACTGAATAAAGCTAATATTTCCACAAGCCTGACTGTCTGCGAGCTGTTTACCCTCAGAAACGTAGGCTAGACAGGGTGGCAGACGCGTGCTTCGAGCTGAAGGGGAAAGAACTCATCCTCCATCCCTCCATCCACCTCTTCAGGGGCTGACTTGCAACAGGTATGCTTATGTATAATCACTCTCCTCTGGGCACTATAGGCTCCAGAGCTGAGTGAGGAGGCTGATACGGAAATACATAGGGTTTTATCGAGAGCTATGGAAGAGGGCAGGCAGACAGACACTGTGAATAATTCTATTATCCGAACACTCAGAATTTCCATTGTAGAATAAATTTGGAAATTGAATGCAAATTACGCGTAATCATCCTACTCAAAAATCAAAGTCCTTTTAAAAAGAGAACTGTGTTGCAGGCTCCCCGAGATTTTGTGGTGGTGGTTATGGCTTAATTCCGCATTTCACCCTCATTTAGTGTTATAGAACTTTGCTGACGGATAGAAATCTAGCCCAGAGAGTTTGCACTTGGATTGCAGATTAGCCATGGAACTAGATGAGGCCTTCAGGAAATCTATTCCTTGGTGAAAATTTCCTCTAGATACACACTTTTCGAAGTCGAAGAGATAGTGTAGAGGTTAAGGCCAGTGTCTTATGTCTTTTTTTGGGGGGTGGGGGCTGTAGGGCTCAGGGGTTACTCCTGGCTCTGAGTTTAGAAATTGCCCCTGGCATGCACCGGGGACCATATGGGATGCCGGGATTAACACCACTGTCCTTCTGCATGCAAGGCAAACGCACTACCTCCATGCTATCTATCTGGCCCCTTATGTCTTTGATTCTATTTCCTTCCCTGGTTCCACATTGTCACCAAACATCACAACTCTCTTTTGGGCCTCATGCACCACTGGTCCAGTTAGCCAATAATTGTAGAACAATTTACCCTAAAGTACTCCTTTCTTTCTTTCTTTCTTTCATTCTTTCTTTCTTTCTTTCTTTCTTTCTTTCTTTCTTTCTTTCTTTCTTTCTTTCTTTCTTTCTTTCTTTCTTTCTTTCTTTCTTTCTTTCTTTCTTTCTTTCTTTCTTTCTTTCTTTCTTTCTTTCTCTTTCTTTCTTTCTTTCTCTCTCTCTCTTTCTTTCTTTCTTTCTTTCTCTCTCTCTTTCTTTCTTTCTTTCTTTCTCTTTCTTTCTTTCTTTCTCTCTCTCTTTCTTTCTTTCTTTCTCTCTCTCTTTCTTTCTTTCTTTCTTTCTTTCTTTAGTTCTTTCTTCTTTCTTCTTTCTTTCCTTCTTTCTTCATTCTTCCTTCTTTCTTTCTTTCTTTCTTTCTTTCTCTCTCTCTCTTTCTTTCTTTCTTTCTCTCTTTCTTTCTTTCTTTCTTTCTTCTTTCTTCCTTCTTTCTTTCTTTCTTTCTTTCTTTCTTCTTTCTTCCTTCCTTCTTTCTTTCTTTCTTTCTTTCTTTCTTTCTTTCTTTCTTTCTTTCTTTCTTTCTTTCTTTCTTTCTTTCTGTTTTCTTTCTTTCTTTCTTTCTGTTTTCTTGCTTTCTTTCTTGCTTGCTTGCTTTCTTGCTTGCTTTTGCTTTCTTTCTTTCTTTCTTTCTGTTTTCTTGCTTTCTTTCTTGCTTGCTTGCTTTCTTGCTTGCTTTTGCTTTCTTTCTTTCTTTCTTTCTTTCTTTCTGTTTTCTTGCTTTCTTTCTTTCTTGCTTGCTTTCTTGCTTGCTTTTGCTTTCTTTCTTTCCTTCTTCTTTCTTTCTTTCTTTTTTTTCTTTTTATTTGTGTGACTCAGGGGTTGCTCTTGACTCTGCAGTCACAAATTATTCAAGGTATTACATGGAATGCTGGAAACCAATCCTGGCTTGTCAAGTGGTGCAAAACGTATTCACTGTGCTATTACTCCAGACCTCTACCCTTTTCTTAAGTTTGCAGTTTTCTCTGAATGATCTGATATGTTTGTGATGTTGTGCTTCCCTTTCAACCTCTACCCAATGGAAAGCTGAATGATACTCAGCAGACACTGGCATTGAAAAGACTAACAGCCGAAGAATAAAAAGGAGTCTCCCAAGGCCATGTGCTAAATAGATCCCATAGCTTTTCCCTGAAAATTAGATCCATCTCTTAGCTGTGATACTAGGGTTGCTGCAAGGAGAGTAGAGGGCCACTTGCACTGTTGTTGTTTTTGTGACAAGCTCATCTCTGCTCTCTGTGCACAATTATTTTAGAAAGTAAGGCCTTCCCTTGAGTTGGATCTGAGTACCACTAGGATCTAAAAATATCTATGCTTGGATAACTAGAGCAGAAATACCATGGACATAAAGACTTAGAAACAATGGAATCCATTTCTCACATTTCATGAGGATGGAAGTGAGAGTTTAGAATGGCAGAAGATTTGGGACCTGATTACATCTCTCCTCCAGATATTGAATATCTACTTCTCCTTATGTCTTCATATTCTGGAACACAGAAAAAAGTCTCTCTGTGGTCTCAATACAAGACCTCTAATTCCATTCATAGAATTCCATCACTGTGATCTTACAGCCTAACGATGCTTTATTTCTAATCCCATCAGGTCAGATTAGTTCACATGAACTTTGAGTGGACACATTCTCTATAACAAGAATATCCTTTGGAAGTATCTTTGCTGCAGGTATTTGGGGGTACTTACTCTATTCCTAGAAGCAGCCCCAATTTCATAGGGGTTTTTAGAATGCTGCTGTTTCTCTCTCTATGTTTAAAGTGCCTCTTTTCCAAATAAAAGACCCAATTTCCCAAGAAAGCAAGAAGACACTCAACTACTGGCATACACAGTTACCTGGGTTTCACAGGCTAAAAAAATGCTTTTGCAGTAGGAATTTGAACATATTCAGTTGAAGGGCATTTCAGTAAGGCTCTGAGTCTGCTTTTTATGTTCATAGTTTTATTATGAGGAAGAAAACAAGGTTTCTGTTCAAATAAATTTTAAGTGGTCAATTTCCACTTATATTTCAGGAAAGCCCAAGCCAAGGACCAGGAAATAGAGGCAATATCAAAGCAAAAGCAAGAAGTCTCATTAACTGGCAATGGAATCAAAATACCCACATAGTTTTATGCCTCCTATCATTTCAGTGTAAATTCTGCAGCCACTTGGCAAAATTCAGAGTCATTATTGAAGCTTAAATTGCATTCCTACCTTGTATAATGATGAATTATCTTGAGTGGCTCTTAAGATTTGATTTTTAGGGTCTATGAAATCATTGAAGGGGTAAAATTACTTGCTTTGTATGTGATAGATTCTCATTTGATCTCATGTAGTCCTCAAGCATCTCCAGAAGTGAACACTGAACACAGAACCAAGAGTCAGGCTTGCCTCAAAACAAAACATAATTTGATTGGACTTTGTACCTCTAAGTTCACAGATATAACAAAAATGGAGTGATTTGACATAATTGCCAAGTCTATATGAACTTTGGCTTGAATGCACCTGAGGGGAAGTGATAATTTCCATCCTAGCGTCTCCATTACAGTCGTCAGATGGGGATGTCTTAGCAATTATGAACTATCTTTAATAGAAGTTGAGATTCTAACTTTTCTTAAAAAAGAAAATCTCCTGAGCTCTGTTTCCAATAGCTCACAAGGCTTCTATTCTGGAAAAGTTTATGATCTTAGGGCAAAGTTAGACACACTGAGGCAAATTCTGGGTAATCCATAACAGAATTGATAGAATTGAAAGGGTAGCAAGGCCAGAAAATGATCAGGAAAGGGATCAGGTAGGTCTTTGTTAATAGATGTTGCTAAACTGAATTGAAAGGAGGAAAATGAGGAAAGTAAAATATCCCAAGTTGAGGAGTCAATGTAAATGCAAACTTGCCTGGGTAAGGGCATAGAGTGGAAGCAGTAACTTCATGTTTCAGATGATGGGATAGACAAGAAATATAAGGTGGAGAAGGGAAGTTGGAGGCTATAACAAGGAGGTCATAATCCACCACCTTAATTGACATGGGGCATTGATCACTACTAAAGTTGGGAAGTACATCATGAGGAGCTAGTTACAAATGCTTTATTTTGATGGTCTGAGTTGAGAAGGGTTAGGAAAGGGAGATTGTTATCAGAGATATCAGTTTTCTATTACTGAGAATTATGGTCTTAACTCTACATGAGTTGCTTAAGAAAATCCAGAGGGCTGTTTCCCAGCACAATGTGCTGTGACAACCAGAAGAATTGGCAGGTGCATAGAAAACATGAATATTTTCTATGTTCTTTAAAAATATTTAAAATATCATTTACGTTTAGGCATAAGTGACTATGAGCACTTTTTAATGTTTATTAGTCATTTCTACCTTTTCTTTGGGGGAAGTGACTGTTCATCTCCTCACCTGATTTGTAAAGAGCTGAATATAAGTAAACCCAAAGCCCTGAGAACTTTTCATGGCAGATTGCTCAACAGGAATTTCACAGAGGGGCTTAGAAATAGATGAAGTTTTTCAGTCCTGTTATTTCAATTTGGAGTTTTTAATTTCTATCTTTGTGGTCTGTTCAGCTCCATCTATGCACTTCTTGAGTTCTATGAACATCCTCCATATTTCTACTCTAAACTCTTCATCTGAAAGGCTAACTAGGTGGTTGGCTCTCTTTGGGTAATCTGAGCTGCCTTCTTCATTCTCTATGCATGATATTGTCCTGTATTGTTTCCCAATTGACATGCTTCTGCACCTTAAAGGAAATAGTACCTAGGATACAAAAGCCACCCATAGTGTGGGAGAAACTAAATTCATCCAATAACCATCATATAAGGGGCTAATATCTAAGATATACAAGGTACTGACAGAAATTAACAAGAAAAAAAAAACATCTAAACCCCATAAAAATGGGGAGAAGTAATAAACAGATACTTCCTCAAAGGAGAAATACAAATGGCCAAAATGTACATGAAAAAATGCTCCACATCACTAATCATCAAGGAGATGCAAATCTAACAACTAAGTGGTACCATCTCACTCCACAGAGACTGGCACATATCAAAAAGAATAAGAAAAATCAGTGCTGGCGGGGATTTGGGGAGAATGGAACTCTCATTAACTGCTGGTGGGCATGCCATCTAGTTCAACCTTTATGGAAAACAATATGGAGATTCCTCAAAAAACTGAAAATTGAGCTCCTATATGCTCCAGATATACCACTCCTAAGAATATACCCTAGGAACACAAAAATGCAATACAAAAAATCCCTTCCTCACACCTATATGCATCAGAGCACTATTTATAATAACTAGACTCTGGAAACAACTCAGATGCCCTTCAACAGATAAATGGCTAAAGAAACTGTGGTACATATACACAATGGAATATTATGCAGCCATCAGGAGAAATGTGAAGTCATAAAATTTTCCTATATGTAGATGTACATAGAATCTATTATGCTGAATAAAATAAGTCAGAGAAAGAGAGATAGACACAGAATAGTCTCACTCATCTATGGATTTTGATTCTGTGGTTTATAATATGATTAATAATCATTTCTCGTGTGCATAATTCCAATACCACACCCATCACCTTCATCTTCTAAGGAACCTAAATACCCTTCACTCTCAAAGACCTCCCAGCCAAACTCAATTATGTGTATGAGTTCTCTCATTATGTTTCTTAGTTTCTTCCTTTTTACCTTGTGTATCTTTAAGTCCCACATATAGACAAGTCATTCTGTCTCTATTCCTTTCTTTCTGACTGCACTAAATACGCTATCCTCTACTTCCATTCATATTTATGTAAATTGCATAATTTTGCTCTATCTTAGAGCTGTATAATATTTCATTGTTTATACCGATATAGCTTCGTGTTCCATTTAACCATAATAAGGCATTTCGTTGTTTTCATATCTTGGCCATTATACTAAATGCAGTGAAACATGTATACTTTTGAATTATTTGTTTTCATTTTAGGAGGATATATGCCAAGAAGTGGTGTTATTGGTTGTATCGTTCAACTCTAGAAATAGTTCTATTCCTTTGTTTAGCATTTTAAACAATTTTTATTTCATTGAGATATACAGTTTACACTAGCATTTTATTTATTTTTAATATTTTTATTTAAGCATCACGATTACTAATATGTTTGTAGTTGGTTTTAGAATGCCTGTTTCTAATACAGGCAAGAAGTGGGGGAGAAGAGAGTTGGGGGACATTGGTAGTGGGTGGGAATGTTGCACTGGTGAATGGGGTGTTAGTTTTTTATAACTAGTTTTATTCCTTTTTTAGAGAGCTTTCCATAATGCTTTCCAAAGAAGCTAAACCAGAGAACATTCTCACCAACAGTGGAGTAGGGTTTTCTTACTCACCACAATTCCATCAACACTATTTGTTTCCAGATTTGCTCAGATGTTCCATTTTCACAGAGATAATATTTCATTGCTATTTACATTTTAATTTTTATGAGTAACTATGAGCATTTTTTATGTGTCTGTTGGTCATTCCTATCTCTTTTTTGGGGGAGGTGTCTGCTCATCTCTTCACCTTAATTATTAATGAGATATTGGAATTTTTGTGAGTACTTTACAGATCTGGATATCAACCCTTTATCTGATGTATTGTGTGCAAGTATTTTCTCCCATTATTAGTGTGTCTTTTTAGTAGAGATTTTAATTTAATTTTTTTTTTGGGTGTGGAGCTTGAGTTTCTTTCAGTGTGCAAAACCTTTTTAATTTGGTATCATCCTTTTTATTGATTTTTGTGTTTGTTATGGCTTTCATTTTTGTCTGGACTCAAGACCTTGCAACTTGAAAACAGTATATAGATGCCTTCTCTTGATCATTATAGCTTACTGCCATCAAGCACTATTTCTCTGGCAACCTCTACTTTCCATCTCAGAGCTCAGATCTTCCCTTCCTAACTGTCCTTTCTGTATTTCTGATCTGTGCATTTGCAATCAGCTGCTAAAAGCAATTCCTTTTATCCAGCCCCCTACTCCCCCACCCCCAGACTCTATTAAGCTTCTAGAAGCATAAAAGCAGCTCAGCGGTTACCTGAACTGAACTTGAACTCTAAACCTCAGGAGATTCACCCATCACTGAGTTGGAAGGCTCCCTGGGTTTCTAGTTGCTGCAGTTTTGTAAAGTCAGCTCAGAGTGCCCACGGAGGGCACCATATTTTATTTTTCAATCAAGCATGGTGCCGTCAGGTATTGCTAAAGTGGCTTGAGATCAGCACTTTTTCCACCCCCAAATAACTTGAGAGCTTGATGTGCATGATGTTTCTTGTGTGAAAATATGGCAGCTATTAAGATTTCCCCCCCAATTCTGGGTTTTCTTTTGTCCTGAGTGTCTTTGGGAGCTTTTATTTTTTCCAACTGGGACCCCTCAGGTCTCTTTGTGCTGGCAGATAGTCTGTTGCCCTTGAGCTCTAAATCCTTTCCTCTTTCTCAAGACTGGAGCAGCCAGAGCCAGCCCCCAAGGTGCAGTGTATGTGGGGTGCAGGAGGACTCAAGTATTTTGTGGACAGTTCTTAGGACTCTTGACTTAGGTTGGATATACACATCTATGTCATTCTCAGACTAACTAAAATATTTTCTTCATGGGGTCCAATGGTATTTCTATTCAGACAACTCCCACTGTCTTTTCCCCTCCAAATAACTTTTTGTTGGAATTGTTTTCACAGTGATACCTTAACAGTATCTAATTTTAATACAGGGTGTACCTCATCTTGTGCAAGGATTAAGCAATGATTGAGTCATAAATTTGGATAGATTCACTTTTCTTAATTAAAGTTGAATCAAAGCAGTGTGAACTGAACATTTGTACCATCCCAATTATAATCACCATCCATCCTAGCTAAGGAAACCCAGAAGTTTCCAGCACTTTCTGCACATTCTGGGGTTTTGATCGCTGGTAAGGCCAAGTGTTGTGTTTTATATCCCTGAGGTATCAAAAGAGAAGAAATTGGCTGAGGTGTAGTTGTGAATCTTTTCTATCTCTCTTCTGAGATATTTAAACTATTATCTAAAGATTTATCATCTATGAATTCAACAATAGCACTCAAACAAGTGCATCAAATCTCAGTTGTTCTGTATTTAAATGGAAAGCTACTTAAGCTCCAATTCCATTCAGTTCTTGGTTCATTTGCTCACATCTGAGCACCAAAATTTTAGCGGAGAAATAGATAAAAGCACTTAGTATACTAATATTCCACATGCATAGTTTTAATATATGCAAATGGTTTATAAACTAAAAAACAGTGAACACATTTGAGACATTATTATCTAGATGATTTCTAGGTAATGTTAGACTTTATAGTTATTAGATGTCATAGTTATCTAAAAACAGAAAATATGTACTAAATAGAAAATACATTAAACAAAATAATCATCAACACATTTTTCTCTATTATTCTTGAAGGTCATCTAAAAGGAATTTTCTAGTTATTACAGTATTTACTTAGTGCCTTTATTTGTCATGGTACCTTTTCTCTTGTTCAGTGCATTTAATCATAAGAGTGAGTTTTATGAGAATAAGGATAATAGCTGATTTGTTCACTGCCGAGGCTGAGAACAAGTAGAGACTTAGTATATATGCACAGACCAAATACAGAAAATGGAAAATAATAGTTTGCATTCGTCATTGCATCTACTTCTCTGAGAATTTGCAAGGAAAGTTATTGGGTATTAACTGCTGAGATCCAAAGTAATGTGTCTTTAATTCCTCTTAAAATGACTAATATTAGTAGTCATTAAGAAATTTCTTTCTGACTAGTATTCAAGAGCTAATTGTTCAAATACAACCTTGACTAGTATAATAAGAAATTTTTCTCTCACTCAAACTAGGGAGATAGTGTTTTAAAAAATAGACACACACAGAGAGAGAAATAACCGAAATTTTAAAGAATTGAAAACAGCAGAACCATTTATTGAGATATTTTTGGAAAAGGCAGGTGTATGAGGACTCTTTTTACCCACCCTCCTTGGTTTTTCTAAGTATGTAACTTCAATTTTTTCTCCTGAAGAATGCCTTTCTCCAAAAAATGCTTGACCACAAATTCTAACAATGACTATATTTATACTTTCACAACATCAACCCCTTCGGGAAAGAATTAGTTTTCTACTGTGGTTTAATTATAATACAGTATGGAAGAGTTCTTTATTTTCTGGAAAATTAGAATCATTAATTATCATTCTTTTGATTTAAGTGCCCCTTTTGTTGGATTACAGCACAGAGATCACACCCTGCTTTACCCAAAACAGATTCTCCCCAGCTTCCTCTTTCCTTTACCCACCCCTTTTGACTTGTAAAGGACCCACTTGGACTTGATTAGCTTTAGATAGGTAGTTTTGTCTGTTACTGAATCTCCCCCTCCTGGTTGTGGATTGAGCTGATCAATAAAGATGGCAGGAGAGGTCAGTTTGGCAGTTCTTGGACTTTGAGGATGGAAGTCCCCTCCCCCCTCACACAAATTCCATGTTTTTTTTCCCACCGTATGTCTGTCTTGGTTTATTAATTCTCACAGTGATCCTGCTTCAGACCTGTTCTCCTTAGGGGATTATGTCTTATAGCTTACAATTTTGGAAGATGTTTTGGGGAAAGAGAGAAAAGAAAGGGATATTTGTTATCAGGAGAAATTATCAGATAATAAATTATATTTGTTATCAGAAGAAGCTGTTCACACTAAAATGATACCTTAGAAAAATGTGATAAAAGTCAAGGTATGATTCTCAGTTCTTACTGTAGCAACATTTTGAATAATTTATCCAAGACATTTGTATAAGATAAAATCTCAGAAACATTTTTGCAGTAATATAATAGATGGAAAATTTTTTCTCTTTTTATCACACAATAGAAAAGTAAAGTTAAAATAAGTCAGTAAAACTGTGAGTGAAGACTGAATTCTGTTTCAAAGAAACACCAAAATCATGTGTGTAAGAAGTCTGTGATTCTATGGACCAAGCTACAACAATTCAAACATCTGAATTCTGGAAATCAAGTTTCTCTGTACTTAATCTGGAAGTGTCATACCAAAGCGCATCCAAAATCTGTACTTGTCTTTAAGATTTGTCATTAGAAATCTGAAAACATTCACTTTTGTCTTTTAAAGGTATATGATTTAGCCTTGGTATTTCCTGGGAGTAAGATTAATTTACTGCCTTTTGGGGGTGATAAGGAAAACTCCACATATTAACTGTTTTGTCATCAAAGAGTTAACAATTGAGAAACATGAACTACATTGACTGTCTTTTCCAGAATTTTTATGAGACTGTAGAGTAGTAATTTTGGCAAAGTGGGACACAGGGAACTTTGAACAGAACTACCCATTTGTGCACTCCACCACCTGCACATCAGTAAAAGGTTTCATAAAATCTTGCTACTAAAAGCTTTAAATGTCATCAAAAATAAGATACTAGCCAATGCTAAAGTATGAAGGATTTACATGATGGTTAGCACAACTTATGATTAGAATTATAATTTACATATTTGGGAAAGCTATCAGACCATAATTTTCAAGGAAAATTGCACTATGTTGCATGGACTATTTGGATAAAACAAATAGTAATCAAAACTTGAGTATTATTGCCAAAATATGCATGCTTTAAATGCCAACATACCAAAAATATTCTATTTTGTATGGTGCACAAATTCCTTCAAATCACTAAGTTATCTAAAGAATGGAGTTTTTGGTTTTCAATTTGTTGTTGTTGTTGTTGTTATTGTTTTGGGCAACACCCATTGACACTCAAGGGTTACTCCTAACTCTGTGCTCAGAAATTGCTCCTGGCTTGGGGGACCATATGGAATGCCGGGGGATTGAACTACGGTCCATCCTAGGCTAGCACTTGGAAAGTAGATGCCTTACCTCTAGCGCTGCCACAACTTCGCCCCAAGAATGGAGTTTTTGAAAGAAACTCTGGTAAGAAAATATTTGGCAGAAAAAAATTACAGAAACCTGTTGCTAATGTGTTTATATGGGTTTAGTTAAGGTTCAGCACCACTGAGAATGGCTATCACTTTTTATCAAGAAAGGAGCCCCTTTTTATTGTCTTGAATCTTAGAGATCACAAGTAAGAGCAGCATGGGTAAGCATTTATCAAAGGTTCATCAGTTATGTGGAGAAAAATAATACCAGGGCTCAATCTTGTCTTTGGTTGGCTGCTGAGATTCATTGCATGCAGCAAAAAGGTTGCTCCAAAATGAGTAGAGAAGCAGATGAATTTGGGTGGCCATTGTCACATATTTTTAATTTTTTTTTCCATTGTCACTCTTCTGCCCAATTAATTCCTCTACTAGTAGAGAAAGAGATGGAAAGACTGGTTGTGTTTGTATTGATGAAGTGAAGAGTCCCAGAGTGGGTAAAATTTCAAAGAACTATATTTTTTAGACTCAATCATTTATCAGGCTTGCCCTGAACTCTAGAGTGGAGGGATAGAGAAAAAGAAGTAATCTCTTCATGATCAAGTGCTTTTAGAACCCATAACTTCATTATTCTGGTAATATTTTCATCATCTCCAATGTCCCATACTCAGGAAAGTCTACTGTTTTTTGGAAAACATTGAAGCCTTCTAAGAACTTTTATTTCCTCTTCATCAAATAAATGAAAGGACCAAAGTATAGAAATTATAAACGAAATTTCTGCTGGTCACACAGAAAAATTTTCTAGGCACTAGAATGATGGGCTAACTTGTATTTGTTGAAAATGTATTGAGATGTTGAGCTTTCTTATACTTTGACTGATAATAAAAGAATGACCACTTATAAGAAAATCAGAGAAACGACTCTAGTTTAAACTGAACAAGTGGAATGAATTTAAAAACTATAGAATCTCACTTGGAGAAGAGGTTTGAAATAGTTCTTTGTTCTTTGTTCTTATAGTCATACAGAGAGTTTCCATGATAAATGTACCATTCTCAGGATTGATCGAACTTTGTTTCAATTTTCAACTTTCAAATTTGCCATACAAGGCTAGTTAAAGAAGGAAATAAATTTCTAAAATCTTTATTGCTCAAGTACAACTTCATCCAAGCCTCTTCTTGATCAATAATGATAGATATTAGGAACTCACTAAAAATACTCACTAAATATTCATTATTAATGATTGTTAGCTATCATTTTTGGTACTCAGGCTATAGAATTGCTTTATGAAAAAGCATTCGTATATGGTAATAGGCTTTGGAATCAGTGAAAACTACATTTCAAGTTTTGACTCAAATATAAAATAGTTTAATGAACCAAAGCAAAAAGCTTCAGTTTGTTGAGTGTCTGCCTTTCCATCTGTGTAGTGGAATAATAAACTACATCTCAGAAGGGCAGTTTGAAGATTCAATAAAATGATGTGTGATGTAACCAGTCCAGAAAATGAACTTTGCCAGTTTGCATTGCTGGTACATCTTCAATGAGTGTGTGTCTGTGTGTAACTTTTTGAATAGTATCTGTTTACTTAACTTCTACTAGTGTATTCTGAATAAAACATTTAATTTTTCTCACTACTCAATACAGCTGGTATTTTTTGCCTCAATCTCTTCTCTGTCAGGGTGTGAGAACTAATATTTGACCATGTCTGAGAATTAACAGTGAAGCCCTTTTACTTTATATCTTTAGTCATGACAGGTACTTAATAAATACAAAGAAGTGTAACATTCTATCACTGAGATGAATACCAGTTGGTGGTATAAATGAATGTCTTCTATATTGCATTTCTCCAATTTGAGAATAGCAATGCAATGCATTATAAAAAGATCAATCATTTTGTCATTATGGTCTTCTTTGGCTACAAACCAATTTATTGGATTCTTTTAGTTTCAAGTAACAATAAAATAAATTGCCTCTTATATTGAAAGGGAAAATATCATGTTTGAGACAGGATTGAGATTTTATGGCTGAGATAAAAATGAGCCCATTGAAAATACACTTTTCTTACCAACAGGTCAGTGAATTATATGTGAATAACATCTATTCCCCCTCCTTGACAGAGCGCCATTTGGGCTTCAATATTTGAGTATTTTTTATTCAGATAGTTCTTGCATTTTAATGTAAAGGGTGATATATTCAACTTTTCCTGATTTATGGATTAGAAAAGGGAGGCCAGTTTCATCTCTTTAAACAACTTCTGTGTACAACTCACAAAACACTAGAATTTCTCCTCTAATTTGATTAAACAGTCACTATTATAGACTTGCCGTGTTTTAAGGCTAATTTACAGCTTGGTGATTTATCTGGCCAAACTTTATAGCTGAAGAAACGCAAAGGTAAATGACGCTCCAAGGTCATACTAAAATGCATTTGGAGATTTCCGGCCAAGAATCTGCTGTGCTTTGACGTAGCCACTTTGTCTTCTTTCCTCCCACACTGTGCTCAGCCCTATGGTGTGCACAAATGTAACGGTATAGGAGCTAAGGAACTTCCTTGAAGTCCATGCACAAGATCTTGGTTTGATCCCCGGAAGAATCCAAATCATCCTTAGAAGTAATCAATGAGCACAAAACCAGGAGTAGCCCCTGAAATTTGCTACTGCTTCCCAAACTCTCCCACATCTATATCCACACCTCCAAAAAAAAAAAAACTTCAAAGAAGTTACAGTCTCAAGAGATGAGATATCTTGAGCAACAACTGAAAAAGAGCAACAACCACCCCCCCCCCTAGAGAGCAATGATCCATGTCCTTTCTCCCACTCTCCCAATAGATTCCTGTCCTCTGTCATTTGTGTCCTCTGCTGTCACTACTCCCAACTCAGCTACATCCTCATTCTCATGCTAACATTTCTGTTCATCATTTGCTTTTATATCCTTGCCATTTAGCAAGCCAGTGCCTCATGCTTTTCAACCCATAAACTTCAGGACTTGCTTGAAATGACTCAAAATACAGAAATGTCAGAGACTTGGAACATTTGGAGGAGAAAGAAATAAAAGAGTTTGCATAATGTTATACCTTCTCACACACCTTTCTTCCGCTGGTCTCTCCTCTGCCCTTTCTTCGCTCTTCCTTCTTCAGTGACATTTTAATTAAAAAGTTGAAGAAACTCACACATGCCTGATAAGCCCAGGAACATTCAGCATTTGTAGATAGAAGCTTCATATTAGCTCAAATGAAACCTCTCAGCTTGTATGATTCATTTGTGGGAGGTATGTGCAGAGTATTGGAGAAGAAAATCGGGTGTGAAAATAATAAGTGAAGTCCCCCTTTTCAGAGAATAAAAAGATCCTTAGCTAATGTGGGAGAGAAGATGTCCTTTTACTTTCAGAAGTGTCTTTAAGAGTAAGAGAAGGTTAAGACTGTAGACAGAGAGAGACAGGAAGGGACCAGGTTTTCTTTGATTGTAATAGGATGCTTGGTCAAGTCTCAGCACCAGCTTGACCTCTTTATATAAAGCACTGCTGAGTGTTGGTCCTAAACCCTTCCTAACAGAATCTATCTCCACTTACAATAGGCAAGACAGCAGGAGCAGAAACAACAGGGGAAAAAAGAAGTTACAAATTGGGAAGGGCAGGAAAGTATAGACCTTGGCGCTGAGAGTCACATCAATATGTCTCAAAGCAGAATTTTGCAATGAGCATCAAGTAGAAAAATGGTAGAGGAGAGAAAGGGAAGGTGGTTGGAACAGCCTTAGTGATTTTGCTGTAGGCCTCAAGTGACTCAAAGTAGAATGTGTGATTTATCCTTTTGTGACTCTCCCATTATCTGAGATTTCCCCCCCTTAGCTCTGAGGAGGAGGAACAGGAGTAAAAGATGAGACAGAGAAAAGAGGAAGTTTATTAAGCAGGGCCTACTAGCCATGGAACATTGGTTGGTTAAAATAAAAAAAAGAGCAAAGCGAGGCATATTATATTAGATTTTTATTCTAAATAAAATGTGGAATACAAAGGGTAGAGGTACTAGAAGGAGGCATAGGCTAGGACTTTAGGCACATCTTTCTATCACTTTCTATACCTCTGCCATGCCAGTGCTGTCAACTTACCCAATTTCCAAAGGAAATGGAATTATGTTTTTCCAAACTAGAAAGAGTACACTTATTTTCTACAGAAGCAGACTGCATATACTTTGCATTTGCAACAGCTCAAGTGCTGGCTAGAAGGATCTGAAAGTTTAAAGATACTCACAGGTCATTTTGTTCAGGGACTGGGAACAGAACAAAGACTTGAGAGAAGTTGAGCAAGAGTCAGCTGGACCTGAGCTTGTCAACTGAGACTCAGAATGAAGGATTTATTTTTTGTGACACCCTAGAATGGAACTAAGAGAAGAATGGGATTTGGAGATACCTTATTGGACTCAACAGAGAGAGGGTGTTCAGATAATTAGAATCTTGCATTTTAGAGGACATTACTTCAGGAGGGAGGTAGGGGAGATCCAAATGGGGATAATGGGGATCAGAAAGGTTGCCCAGAATATCAATAGGGGATTTAAACTTTGATGGAAATTGAGGGGATAAGAAGATACTGCCAGACAGGACAGCTGGAACTGGCTGTAGTGATGCAGGAATAGTTGGGTGGATTTCCATTTGGGTTCTGGAAAGAAAGGATAGGAAGGGGTTAAAACATATCCCCTACAAATTCATCCACTTCAGGTTCCAGTTATGCCTCCCACATTTCTTTTCCCAAGGATTGATTTAGCTACTCGTGGGTGTTTATTGTTCCAAATGAATTTTAGGAGTGTTTGATCCACTTCTTTAAAGAATGCCCTGGGTATCTTTAGAGGGATTGAATTAAATCTGTACAATATTTTGGGGGTAGTATTGCCATTTTAATGATATTAATCTTGCCAATACATGAGCAGTGTATATGTCTCAATTTCCCCATCATCTCTATTTTGGGGGGGGTACACACAATGATGCTCTGGGTTTACTCCTGCCTATGTGCTCAGAAATCGCTCCTGGCTTGGAGGACCATATGGGATGCCAGAGAATTGAACCGTGGTCTTTCTTAGGTTAGCACGTGCAAGGCAAATGCCCTACCACTTGCACCACCACTCCAGCCCCCTCTCTTATTTTTTGAAGTAGGATTTTGTTGTTTTCTTCATATAGGTCCTTCATCTCTTTACTTAAGTTGACTCCAATTTTGAGTTTTCTTCTGAAACTCAAAGAAAATATTGCCTAGGATACAGAATGGGAGAAACTATTCACCCAATATCCATTAAATAAGGGGTTAATATCTAAAATATACAAGGTATTAACAGAACTAAACAAGAAAAAACACAGAACCCCATCAAAAATGGGGAGAAAAAAATAAACAGACACTTCCTCAAAGAAGAAATACCAAAGACCAAAAGACACATGAAAAAATGTTCAGCATTACTAATCATCGGGGAGATGCAAATCAAAAGAACAATGAGGTACTATCTCACACCACAGAGACTGGCAGAAAGAACAAGAACAATCGTGATGGTAGGATATGGAGAGAAAAGAACTTGCATTCACTGGTGGTGGGAATGCTGTATAGTCCAGCCTTTATGAAAAACAATATGGAGAATCCCCAAAAAACTGGGAATTGAGCTCCCATATGATCCAGCTATACCACTCCTAAGGATATATCCAAGGGACACAAAAATACAATTCAAAAATCCCTTCCTCACACCTATAGAAATTGCAGCACTATTTTCAATAACCAGACTCTGGAAACAACCAAGATATTCTTAAACAGATGAATGGCTAAATAAATGGTACATATACACAATGGAATATTATGCAGCTGTCAGGAAAGATGAAGTCATAAAATTTTACTATATGTTGATGTAGATGGAATCTATTATGCTGAGTGAAATAAGTCAGAGAGAGATAGACACAGAATAGTGTCACTGATATATGGGTTTTAAGAAAAATTAAGGACATTATTGCGATAATGCTCAGAGACAACAGAGATGAGGGCCAGAAGGACTGGCTCACAATATGAAGCTCATCACAATGAGTAGTGGTGCAGTTAGGGAAATAACTACATTTACAACTATTATGACAATCTTAATGAATGAGAGAAATAGACTGCCTGTCTAGAATACAGGTAGGGGTTGAGAAGGAGAGGGGGGGCATTGATGGTAGAATGCTACACTGGTGAAGGGGGGTGTTCTGTTTGTGACTAAAACTCAACTCCAATCATGCTTGTAATCATGGTGCTTAAATAAACATTCTATATATTTAAAAAAAGATGTCTCCAAGAATGGGTCAGGAAAACAGAAGGTACTTTTTCAGAGTCTGGTCATGATTGATCCAGCTGTGTGAAAAGAAGATCCTTATTGGTGATAGTAAATCTCACTATCTATGTTGGGGTATGGGAGTGTTTCCCAAGTTGTGCTCAGAAAACTGAGGGCACTCCAAACAGCAAGGTTTGGGTTTGAATATATTGTACTACTAGGTTACTGCAGTATTGGGGGAGATGCTGTGGGGGTTCCTAGAATTATCCTGGTGATGCCTTTCAGGCTGGTGGCTACATGAATCAAACCAAGATTAGGCACATGGATCCTAAACCCTGTACTGATTCCCAGTCCATGGGGAAGTCATCGTTGTGAATTAAATGGGACCCTGTCTCTAATCCTTTATTTCCAATTAGCAGAAGTAAGAGTTTGTGGTAATTATGAAGTACCACGAATTTAACATTGAGATCCTACAAGCAAACTATATACTCCAGCCTTTTGCCATCTCCCCATGCTCTGAAATTCTTTCTGAAGAATGACAGGTAGGTTTGATACACATTCTAGAGTTACCAGGGCTTAGTCCTTGCCTTGTGCTCAGTAATCATTAGTGGCAGTCCTCAGGGTATGATACAAACATAAACAAGGGGATCTATTGCAAACCAGGAATCTTCTCCACTATACTATCTCTCTGATCTATGAAAGTTATTTTTATTATAAACTCTTTTAATTTGATTACCTATTTTTTTTTCAGTTTGGGGACTATGAGTCCTCACTTTTCTAGTTTGCTTTGCAAAAAAAGAGACAATGGATAGCCCTTTAGTTAATGGGCAAACTTTGTCTCAGGAAACACTGACTAGGTTTCTATTAGTGTATAAGCTATATCACAGCCAACATCTCTCTGAGAAGGCAGATCTCCCTGCAGTCTCTCACCCTCCACATCTCCTCTCTTCCCAACCACTCTTTTATGTCCTGCTGCAAACCTTCTCTGCCATGCTGTTACCAACTTTAAATGACTTCTCTCTGATTTGCAAAAATCTAACCACAAAATGTGCTGGATATTGTTTCATTTATTTATTCATTTATTTGTAATTATTTATTTGTAATTTATTAAAAAATTAATTAAAATTAGCTGTAACCATCTTTGTATATCTTCTTCTATGAAAAAGTCCCCTGCTTGTCTAGTGATTCCTATGTCTTCTCCACTTTGACAGCTTCCATTCAAACTAGCTATGTGAATGTGAGTTCTCAGCATTCCAGCATTTTATCCTCCCTGACTGTCCTTGGCTAATCACATTCATACAGTCAACCAAAGTTTCCTTCTCATACAGAAGCCACAAGGGTTGCCTATAGCTAAGACAATATATAAGGCTTCTTCCTCCTTTACAAAACAAACCTTTCATAAACTAGCAATAGAACCTACTCAGTGCCTGCCTCTCCCATTTTCTTCAATGTCATTCACTTATATCTCTCACTGCTATCACTGCAGCTCAAAACCAAAGAAAGGTATTTTTTAGAGAGGAAGTCATGGTCTCCTTAGAGGGTTGTTGTGAGAATAAAGTGGGATAAGCTATGTAAATAAATTGAATCTATTCTCTGATTTTTCTTGGGCTCCAGAAGTAGTTCTTTCATCTGTCTTGAAAGGTTTCATAAGGTGCATGGGACAGGAAGGTGAAGTGTTGCTCCTGCCATTTTAGAAATTTCTTCACTGTCAGGCCTTATGCTTGAGTAGGCTGACCTGTCTATTTGTTGGGGTTACCAGGCCCACAGACACCAAGTTCATAAAGGTGGTAAAGTGGTTTGGTGAGCAGCCCATGACTAAGAGAAAGGAGAATTTAAAACTGGTATCCCAGTCACAGCACTCCTTTGCTCTCATGAGCACAATGTGGACTTTTGGGCCTCTATAGAGATCAGCACTGGGACTTTAACAATGAGCTGAAGTGCCTGATGAAGTTTTGTGGAAAGGGAAAACCAAGGAAAGGAGAAGAAAGAGTCACCAAAAAGAAATAGAGCTTGGCCTCTAAAGAGGAAATGTCATTCTCAGCATTTGAGAGAAATGAATGTCTATCCAGTCTCTTCCTGGGTCAGAAGCATCATAAACTTCCTGAGTCAGCAATGATGTGGAGAAACATGCTGATTACCAGTTAGGTTGAGCTATGACTAAGATCAGGGATTCATTCAAATCCCACAAGATTATTTGGGCCTTGGTTATGTCACTGGAAGTTGATGTCAGTCTCTAAGGAACTGAGTGTGCAAATTATTATTTAATATTTTATTTGGGATAGAATTGGGGTACTTTTTTTGGGGGGAGTGGGAATTTCTGTTAAATGAACTTCCCAAAACGTCCTTGAACTCCCTGACACTAAATGCTTCTATCGCCCAGTCTCACCACCAAGCACATGACCTATAAGTGCCTCTCCCCTTTCTCCTTGGACAAGAACTAATCAAAGATTCCTGGCATCAGACTCTACTTGGTGACATTGCATTGATAACCTACAATGTGAAGGACCTTGGGTCCTGAGTAATAACTGTGATTAGCTGTTGTATATGTAAACATTTCTATGGGATTATTATGTTACTGATCCTACCCTGATCAGTGATTGTGAAAAAAAAAATCTACCCTAGGGTGTGACCTGGCATTCTGCTCCCACCCTAGGGTAGTACCTGATTCTGATGTATAAAAGGGTCTGTGGAAGGCAGGGGCTTTTTTCGAGGGCTAATTCTGGGGCTTTTGGCTTCAGCCTTATCCACTAAATAAAGCTGATATCTTCTGAAGCCTGACTGCCTGTTAGCTTTATACTTGCCGCATTCACCTCAGAGCCACCAGCTGAACGGGGTGACAGACTTGTGCTCTGAGCTGGAGGAGAAAGACCTCATCCTCTATCCCTCCATCAGTCAGCCCCATCAAAGGGTAATTTGCAATGATTAGCAAGATAAACATTCTTCATGAAATCTTCTGTATGTGGGAAATATTCATATTTTATAATTGCATTAAATGCTATAAAGGAAATAATTGAACTTTTGTGAGAGTAGAGATGAGACAATGAATCTATCCAATGAGACAGCAAGAAATCCAAACTCACCAGAGAATCTTTGAACTCCCTAGATAATATTCATTTAATCTGACCCTTTATGAATGAGTTAAGAGTAAGGCAGAATACAAAGGAGTGGTCTGGAAAGTGATGGTGGGGCCCCAAAACACTATTTGCAAATCTCTAAGGTCACAACAAGTGTACTTGTTTCTGGAAGTGGAAAGGGACGTCTGACCAGTTCAGCTGATATGAGGATGAACCCAGGACATTTTCTGGCTCTTCACAGATTAGTCTGAAGCAAAATTGTGACTGTAGAAATAAAATATCATTTTCATGAGATAAGTTTTGCTGCACCCAAACAATGAGTTTGCTAGCATAAAGTGAAGATTTCCTAGTTTTGATATTTCTATAGAATACTTTTTTTTTTCTAAAGGTAAAAATAGTAATAAAAATTTTAAGCCACCAAAACAGTAAAAAAAAAAAAAAAAAAAAAAAAGTATCATGAAAATTCCGAGTCAGAGATCATTTTCTAATAGGAGTTTCAGATATCTTTTACTAAATTTTATAAAACTGAAATCATTATTTGTAGATTGGCCACCAAAATTCAGTGATGATCAGTGCTTACTATTGCTTCTGTGTTCAGGGATTAATTCGAGCTGTTCTAGAAAACTATATGTGGTGCCAAGGTTAGAAGTAAAGTGGGTTATGTCAAGAACAGAAACTATATGCCTGTAGTATCTTTCTGGCTTCATAAATTACAATATTTATATGATGAAACAAGAATTAGGACTCTTTGCCAGAAATCCATAGCTAATATGACACTTTTTAATCTTTTGTGATGATCAGAAAATGGTATGACAGGATGATGGGCTGTTTTCTTTCTTTTGTTTATTTTTTGTTTTGGGGTCATTCTTAGCAATACTCAGAGGTTACCCCATGTCTCTGTGCTCAGAGATCACTTCTCATGGGTTTTAATGACACAGATTGAATTCAGGTCTGTCATATGCAAGGCAAACACATTAATAACTACTATCTAGCTTAGATTGGAATTATTTTCTTGACTTTACAGTGTAGAAAACTATACTTCCAGGGGACTGAATGAATTCTCCTAAATTATTCAGAAGGGCTTATCAGACTTCAACTTATTCCTTCAATACTTTTTTCAACTTTGGATTTGTTAAGGATCAGGTAGTTATTCATTACCCAACTGACCAGATTTATAGATGACAGTTTTGTGATTGAATTATGAGAATTATATCATCGTAACATCCTAAGAGCAATTGTCCTTGTTGATGGTTTTAAGAAATAAAAGTAGATTTAGGGGGGTTGAAGAGATAGCATGGAGGTAGGGCATTTGCCTTGCATGCAAAATGACTGTGTTTTGAATCCTGGCACCCCATATGGTCCTTCCAGGGGTGATTTCTGAGCACAGAGCCAGGAATAACCCCTGAGCATTACCAGGTGTGATCCAACCCCCCAACAAAAGGAAGTAAATTTAGAAATATGAGTAAAGGAGGCATGCCATACAGATTGTGGAATATGGAATTTAATAGATTTAAACAAGGTCTTGGGGAGATGAATATATCAGACAGACAATTTTTTCCTTTCTGAATGATCAAACACAAAATAGTAGGCCAAATGGCTCTGAATTTAATGCAATTCAATATAATCAACTAAACTCACACTTCTAGTTTATAAAGATAAATCATATCTGTAATCTGATGGAGGCTTTGATGGTTACCTCTGATGTTTGAATTATCAATATAATTCTTCTTTAGAAGGTGGGAAATTATAAAGTTCAAAGTAGAAATCTAATAATGTTCTAAGGTCAACCAGTGAGAATCATAAACATAATTTATCCCTATAAATCTGGATTCTTTTCAACTCATTGACTAGCTACATTAAGTCCTTTGTCTCTCATTTTGAGACAAACCTAAACTAAGTCTCTTATACAAATTAGGATAATAATAATAATCACCCTACCAACCAATGACATTATTTATGAAATCCATATTAACCCTGTGCATGGAGGTTACATAGTTTTGCTTATGCAATGCTCAAGGCCACAGAGATGGTTAATAAAATGACATTTCCAATATACTATCTGTAGTTTTCTTTTTGAGACATGTAGCCTCTCTTTAGGACTTTGTGTACTCACTATCTTCAAACAAAAAATAAAAAAGAAGGGATGTCAAACCCTATCAAACTCCCAAATTCCATTCTGTGGTCCCAATCCAGGTCCAGATGGATGTAGTAGTAGGGAAGCAGAAAAGTGATGGTGATAATTGATTAGTCTTATTATTTCTTGGGAAAATCTGTTATTTCATTTTTTTTGTTTTGTTTTATTCTATCAGCACGTTGACAAATGCAGCAGGATTTCTGACTGCCAAGATAAAGAGAGAAAATTAGAGTAAGAGAAAAGAGCAAACAGGTGAGAGATAAGAATTCTGAGGGTATAACAATGGATAAAAGCAGAAAACAATAGTAACACGTGTTTTTAAGCTTTATGAGAGCCTGGACATTTTCTTTGTAATATCTCAGCCAATTCCTATGAAAATTATAGAATTGCTATTAATAGTACTATTTTTCAGACAGTGGCTTAACCTGAAGTAGGACAAATCAGTGGGAGGAAAATAATATAGATTAAAAACCAGATGATCAGCAGTCAATCCTTGTGAGGGCAAAAGAGCATTCCTGTCTTGGCAGTGATAGGGACCTCCATGGCATTTGTACTTAAGAGACTCCATCTTGATACCAAAAGGACTCTCTTTTTCAGCTTAGACTTAAGCAAGATGCTTTGGGTCTGAGAATTAGAGTAGAAAACAGTTCCTCAGTTCTTCCTTGCTTTGTCAGTTAGAGTAGGCTGAATTCTAAACTGGCCTCAAGTCTCTCTCTTAATATTTAATCTCCTTCCCTTTGAATGTGGGTAAAAACTGGTCAATAAGCTGAATGTGATGTTAGAGTGTGGGGAGAGTTGACATCGACCTCATCAGAATCTTGTCTGTGAGAGGATGAAAAGAAAAAGAAAGAAGGGAAGATGCCTGGAATTGGGAAGGCAGAAATAGGAAACATTATGGAGAAGTCTCTATTATGTTTATCAAACAGATCACAGACTAGAAGCTTCTAGAGGGCTCCCATTTTAACTAATGAATAAAGTCTGTGCAGTGAAACCTTTGTTTCAGCTGGACAATTCATATGGAAACTCCCAGAGGTATCCAACTCCTGGTTTGGAGATAGAGAAGCATGGAAGGTAAATATGATCAGAAAATAATACTCAAAATACATACTTATTTGTTATTTTTTGATCAACCTCCTATACAGCAAAGCAAGGACACCTGTAACTTTGTGAATATTGAGAATGTATTTTTTTTGTTTTTTTTTGGGGGGGGGGGGCACATCTGTTTGACGCTCAGGGGTTACTCCTGGCTATGCGCTCAGAAATTACCCCTGGCTTGGGGGAACCATATGGGACACCGGGGGATCGAACCGCTGTCCGCCCTACGCTAGAGCTTGCAAAGCAGACACCTTACCGTTAGCACCACCTTCTCGGCCCCGAGAATGTATTTTTATGAAGTAAGAAAGAAATGGCTTGAGGAAGAAAGTTGAAATCTCTCCCTGTCCCCTTTTCTCTGCCACTGTTGAAAACCTGCAAGATTTGTCTTGTGTTAAATTTCTTTCAAAAACATTTTTCATGACTTTGTTTCTCCAGTTCTTGATTGACTTAATTTCTGAAACAATAACAAATCCAGGTGGCCAAAGTGTCACCCCCTCTTACTATATGTGATGATGTTAGGAGCAACCTGACTTTCCGTTCTGAAGTCAGGTAAGATACCTGATATAGGATATGCTGAGAGATACAGAAGAAAGAGGGAACTTAGAGCATCCCATGATAGAAATGGGTTATGAATTGAGGGCATAGAATGAGCATAAAGAAGAGAATGTCCTAGAACCCAAGCTTCAAATATTGCTGCTTTTTCTCCCCTCCGTGTAGAAAATAAAACAGTGAAAGTCTCATTTCCCAGAGAGAATGGGGGCTTTGCAAGTTTCCCTGAATCTTGTTAGAAAATCTGTAAGATTAATTTGCTCTGTCTCTGCATATATTCCTGCTCATTAGCTTCTACTGTAACCTCGTTAAAAGTATGTGTCTGGTAGATATTTCTATTCTTTCACCTATTGAAATTATTTTCTGGAGTAAATCTGGGGACTGAATTATTCTCTGCCCTTCCAGTGATAATATAATCACGGGCAGTGTAACTTGCTTGGGACAATGAGATGCTAGTAGAAACTTTTTTTTTTTTTTTTGTAGAGATTCTTTAGAATCCGTTCACAGTTTTGATGTTTGTTTTTCTCTTACAAACACAGGAACACATAATCTGAAAGCCTGAAATCCAGGGTGAGAGCCACACAGAGCATACCATACTGGGCATTTACCTCAAACAAGAAATTTATTTGGAGCCAGGCCGGCGAGGTGGTGCTAGAGGGAAGGTGTCTGCCTTGCAAGCGGTAGCCAAGGAAGGACCACGGTTTGATTCCCCGGCATCCCATATGGTCCCCCCAAGCCAGGGGCAATTTCTGAGCACTTAGCCAGGAGTAACCCCTGAGCATCAAACGGGTGTGGATCCAAAAACCAAAAAAAAAAAAAAAAGAAAAAGAAAAGAAATATATTTGGGGACCAGAAAGCTTATGAAACTAAAAGCACATGCTTTACATGCAAGAGGCCCCTGGTTTGATTTCCAGCATGGCATGGCGATGGCACCTCACCAATTCCAGTACTGCTAGGCATAGTCTAATTTGGTTTGAATATACAACCCTCAGGCACATACTAGTCTGAGAATTATGAGAATTCCTTGGAGGTCTCTGATATCACTAAGGAATCAGCAAGAGAGAGTGTATATATATATATATATATATATATATATATATATATATATATTTGCATTCTAGGTTGTGAATGTATTGGCATTTGGTGAAAGAGCAATCTGCATTACTCTGACAAATACGTTTTGCAAGAGTTTTGTGTTGGCCATTACTTAGAAATTCTCAGACTGGCTGAAAGGCTCTATGCCAGAAACAAGGGGTCAGTAAAAGAACAACCATAAGAGCAGCAATGAGAACAGTAGCAGTAGCCATAGTAGCAGCAATCCAGCCACATTCTCCCCCCTCACTCTCTGGGTATCCATAGTAATTACATAGTGGCCCTGAGAGTTACATTGGCTTTTCTAGAAATCCACTGTTCTCTAAAAGCAAGGCTGGTCTCTCTGCATTTGCCATATCATTCCTCAACAGCTTGTCCTTAGGGTGTGCGAACAAGGGCTTTTTGCATGCATTCCATTGGCTGCTTTCTGATGTGCGGCTTCACTCCGTCTGCCCTGACATGAGGTTGAATTGTGAAATAGGCCCAGCCTTATCTTGGGCAACCATGCTACAGCAGGGTCTGCAGGTGAGTGTTGAAATATGTCTTGGGGCTTTGGGAACTGTTTTCAATTCAACATTCTGTGATCACTGCCCAAAGATTCTTGATAGTGTCCTTTAGGGGTCACTGAATAAAAAAAAAATAGGAAGAGAAAAATAAATCATCAGAAAGAAATAACCTTACATTTAGATATCTCACATTTGCAAGTAAGACAAATACATGTATAGAAAATAATTTTTGGACATGATAAGGATATCTCTATTTGTGATTATGATGCAAATAATTAACAACAAGTATAATCATGCATGTCCTCATATGTTTGCACGTATCAGGGCTCAAGTCACTTGGGAGAATATTACTGAGTTATCAGATTTAATTTTTTATTATTAACTAATTTCATTAATTCAGTTTTATCATTAATTTATTTCTTTTTATCATTAGCCAATCAGGGAATACTGGGTAAATATTTCAGCTTTTTTATATTCTCCTAACTTAGAGAAATGTTCTTTTTAGAAAGAATATTACTCTACTACTTGCCTCAACCTATTAAAGACTATTCTTAATGGTGTTTTATACAGCTTCACACCAAGTACTAGAAAAGGAAGAAATAAAGATAAGATTACCTCAGAGAGTATTTCTAGGCTCAGTCCAAAGCCACTCTGAGTATCAGTTACCCATCTCTGCAGAGAAAAGCACAGAATTTCAATCAGAATTTATGATTTTATAGCATCCTGGTGATTGGAATCCAAGGACTGCTTAACAGGGTTATGATATTTTATGATCAATGTGGAGGCTGATATATAAATCATGTAGAAGAACATGTGTCTAAGATCATTCATGCTTAGCAGGGTTCTACCCTTAAGAGCTGGGTGATTGAGGGCATCCATGCTTTCCATGTGGACTTTTCTCTACTGATGCTGAACACTTGGCAACTAGCTTCATTCAAGTGACTAAGTGGGGAAAAGAGAAAAAAGAAGGCAGAAACCACAGAGTCATGTTAAGTACAACATTACAAATTTTATCTCATCATTTTTATTGCATCTATTTATCAAAAGAAAACCACTAAACTTAGTACATCCAAGAAGGAAGGTATTACACAATGACATAAATAAAAAGACAGAAGGCAGATGAAGGTCAATCTTATGAACTTGCATATCACTCCTAGGAAATCAGATATATCCTTAAAACTTTGAGATGTTTTTCTTCAAATGTATGCATTTCATGCTAAATTATATCATTTATTTTAATGACAATGCAGGGCATTGTATTCTGTAATATCAGAAAAATAAAATTTCTTGGAAGATATAAGCTAATTTTATGTTAAATTTTGTGTACTAAATTTTATATGTTGTTATTTATGTCAATTTTTGTGTTATATTTTATATAATTAACATTTATTTATTTTAATTTTTTAATTTATATATATTATATTATATTTATTTTATATACTTATATGAATTTTATATATTATATGAATATGCTATTTATATATTAAATTTTGTGTACTAAACTTAAGTCAATTGTACTTATTATAAAAGCTTGGTCTTGGGTATGTGTTTACTGCATTGTCATCATTTATAGACTTAGAAAATAAGACCAGAAATGAGCAAGATTTTACCAATGGCACAAGGTTTTGAGGCAATGACAGATACAAGAACTTTGTAGTTTGGGTCTAATATAGTTGTTTTCTGTCCGTTTCTGACTTGGACACTCCAATAGTTAGTTAGTTAACACCTATTTCTTTCTATACAATAAGTTTCCTAGAGCATATGGCCAATCTTCTTTGATGCAGTGAGATATTCAACTTTATACTAAAATAACTTGCCCAAAGATTCCTTTGTCTGTATTCTTGTATCTTAATGTGAGAAGTCTTAATCATAAAAATTTTCTGTTGTCAGCAGAAACAGCAGCATAAAGATAACAGGTAAGTAATCAGCCTTCTACTACAAAGGCCCATAATAATCCCTTGGGAATCTTATACAGGATCACAGGTAAAGAATACCATGGGAAATCACTGACTCCAGTGGAAACATCTCATAACAATATGTTTTAATGCCTTAATCTTACTATATTTAAAATAACCTCTCAGCTTTTCTGTCCACAGGCGTTCTTGGATACAAAGGGTGGACAAACTAAGATGGCATCTCAGGGCTCAGTCACACGAGATACCATATCCAGCTTGCACTACGAGAATGTCCCGAGAAAACTCTTTAACATACACTTTATCTCTAGGTTATACCTTCTTTTAGGATTTGAAGCACGTGACCAGTCAGACCACCGAAGCAGCAACTGTGACCTACAGACTTATTCTACAAGTCCTACTCATCGAACACATTCAATACAAACTAGCATTCCCTTGCTATTTTCTCCTCTCTTCTCACTACATTTTCCTCTCTTTTCTTTTTTTCTTTATTCTTCTCCTTTTCTTTTTAATGTATTTTCTCTTTTCTTTCTTCCTTCCCCTTCCATATACTTTCCCCTTGCCCCCTTTGGAAATCCGACTATCCCTTCACCCCTCAATCCCATCCAGACCTCCCACCTTATTAAAACTCTTCACCCTCAGTTCTTAATCCATTAGGCATCAAGACTGACCTCCTACCCCAACGAACCAGTACCCAGCACCGAAGCGAAGGGACACCAAGTCAAACCCACACCTCGTCTCTGGCGAGAAAAGGCAGCTAACTCCCCTGCTGACTCATGCTGCGTAACCCTCTCTACCAACTCCCCCTAAAGTGAACTGTTACTTGAAACCGGACTTAGCTCTAAAAGTATCCCCAATGCAAGAACTCTTCCAAGACCTCCCTGCCGCAAATCTTTTGCCAATCTCAAGAAGGTCAGGGTGTGTGATGAAAAGGTACCCGGGAACCCACACACCACAAGAAAATCTCAAAATGTTGGAGACTGTTTGGAATAATTAAAAAGCCCTCTCACTAATCAAAATGAAGTTTCTGAAAGTCTTAGCCAAAGTGCTCACAAGCTGCATGTGGCCTTCCTTGCCCTTGGACCCAAAGAAATAGAAATAGCCTAGAGCTAGGGAGTTACTAGGCTCCAAGATGTCCTTGTAAAGACAGGGGTCAAAAGGCCCAAGCTGAGATTAGATTTTGTACTTTGTTGCTCAAAAATAATGTAAATCTCTTGACTGATGATAATCTTATTAACCTTGGAAAATCAAGATGTTCCCGTGGAAAATTACAGCAATTCCTACTGTGCCTTGCCCCTACTCTCTCTGTTTTGCATTGTCCATAAAAGGTCTAATTTTTCTTTTATTAAACGGACTCTTGATCGGATCCCCTCGCTCGAGTCTCATTATTTCCCAGTCCCTCTTCTATTTCAGGCCGGATTCTTCTTCGAGAATTGCGAATTACTGACGTGGTCCCTAGCTTTACCCGCTGGTCGGGGTCCCTGGAAGGCTACATCAAAAGACAATGGAGAAACCTGTACTTCCATCATAAGTATAAGACCTGTATTATACCACCTCTTTACCAGCTTTTCCCCAAAAGTAAGGTAGTTTCTTGCATCATTTTGTTCCTTTAATAACTTCGTCATTTCATTTTTTTAAATGTTTGTTCTTCATATACATATGTGAGCACATATATTTTTGTTCCTATTTTTATCTTTTTGGGGTGTGTGACCCGTGTCTGTTTTCTTCTCTTTCCACCCCCAAATGCACCAGGAATATAATGTAGCACCAGTTCTCCCTGCAAAGGCACACTAAAAAAAGGGGGGGAAATCTTATAAAAATGAGCTCTTATATACTAGGGATAAGAACTCATACCTGTTTACAATACAGGGATATCTCCCACCTTGAAAATATGTCACGTGGACCCAACTTAGACGCCAGGTGATTAGACACCATTCGTCCAGCCTTGAACCCTGGATCCCAGATATAGAAATGACACAGTTCTTCACAACAGCTACAGGAAACAAACCCCATCCGGGACATCCTTAATACTGCTAGGACAAGTGACAGCTTTAATATGATATCCTGACAACGAGGAAAATGGGAACAACTTGACCTAAGAGCAGGTTATTCTACCTCACCAGCTAACGATAAGAAAAAATCAGAAGACTTGTCACCCTTTGGTCTGTCCAAAAGCCAAGATCGCGATTTACAGATGACTGGCTGCTAGAACCATGAACAGACTGTATGTATCCTGGGACCAATAAAAATGCCCTAGTCTAGGGTTTGAGCTACGACCTGCACAACAACCATGATCTCCAGTTCCAAAGGTCTGGCTGAGACAATTGCAATGAAATGGGTCTTCTGGAAACATAAATAAAAATGCTATCCTAGGTTCCATTCTAGGATCAGCGCAAAGACCAAGACCACCAACCACAGAAGATGGATTAAAATGACACTGTGGGAAGAGAACTTCTAGAACCACAAAGAAAGACTTCATCATAAGTTCCACTCCTGGACCTGTGCAGATACTGAGATCTCTAGGTACATAGGTCTGATTTTATCATCCAGGACAGAGCAGAAGTCTTCCAAACACCACGAAATCACCAAGGGGAAAGTAAATGAACCTGAACGGAGTCTATAGTTAATCCCATGACTCCAAGGGTGGAGAAACCCCATATCTCTTAGGCCAAGTGAATTCATTTTCAAATGACCCCAATATTTACTGTGCTAGTGCAGGAGGGGAAAAAAAGGACAAAAAGCACAAAACATTTTTTATTTTTATTTATTTATTTATTTATTTTCCTATCTACTTTTTGTCAATTTCTTTGTTTTGGTGTGGTTATTGAAGTTGTTGTCTCCATTTATATTTGTTTTTTTTCTTCTTTTCTTTTCTTTCTTTATGTGCTCTGTCATGTTTTTTATCTCAAGACCATGGGTTTTTTGTGGTGCTTATCTTTATTGTTGGAGTGCTCACTGGATATTTTATTTGACACGTCTTTTTGTACTGTTGTGATGTTTCACCTTCTTTTTCCCCTTCATCTCTCAAACTGATGATGAGAGCCTCTAGGAGGATTCTGCCCATTTTTGGCGTATTTGATTTTTACCCCAGTTTATTACTTTTCTCTTCTTCAAACAAAACCACATAACTTGAACTAGCTAGTCCTGCCTCCCAGTTAGAGGGGAAAATAAGGGAGGCAACAAAACCAAACAGGTGTAAGACCACTAAGTAGTAAGCCAGGCACAGAGGGGACCACATATTCCAGCAGCCCTGGGGGTGAGGGAGGAGGATATGGGAGGTAGGACAGAACGGAGGTGTAGGGAGGACAAATCAGTGATGGGAATCCCCCTGATTTTATGTAAATATGTACCTAAAATATTATTGTCAACAATATGTAAGTCACTATGATCAAAATAAAAATTATATTAAAAAGTTTTCTGTTGTCTATGTTTTAATCACAATATTTGTTTTTGAATTTTTTCTGGGTCACACCTGTTGATGCTCAGGGATTACTTCTGGCTTTGTATTTAGTGATTAGTTCAGTATGCTATTGGGATGGGGCTCATATAAGTTGCCAGAGATTGAACACATGTCTGCTACATGTAAGGCAAGCTCCCTATTTGATGTACCATTGCTTTAGCTCCAATATCATAACAATTATTTAACCTTTCAATTCTTTTTCCAGAATCTTACTTATATTTGTTTTCCAGTAAATCCTTGAACCTCAAATTCTATTCCATCTCAATATACTTTCCTCTCACTGAATTGAGTAGTTTTATAGACCAAATTCCATTCCTTCCTTGAAAGCCCATTGATTTATTTCCCTTTTACTCAAGTAGTCCAATTTATCAATTAGGCAAGGGAGAAATTTTTCCAATAGGGTCCTTACTTGGGTTGGGGTGTCATCTCATCCCTTTCTTCAATTCTACTCCTCATCAAAGTGGCATTATTTGAATCTTTCTGAAGGGTAAGGTTGTTTTACATTCATGCTGACATCAATACTGCACATCAATGCTGAGGTGCATTTCCTTGCATCTCTTTCATTCATCCATCAAAATTAATCTCAAAATATTGTGTCTTTGGCTTTCTCTCTTTCTTTCACTCACAGAATCTATTTCTTATTAATTCCCTTAGTCCTTCTCTACTACTCCTTTTAGCTTTGTGTCACACCAACAACCACAGGAGTCTCAACACCAACAAACACCTCAATAAAATATTTTGATGGCATTTATTGAATGATATCTCCAACAGAGCTAAGAATGGCACCCATTATCTTTCTTATTGTCTCATAATAACTTTAAGCTATCAATACATATAAATTTAATGAGAAATAAGTTAATCGCTAAAAGTCACATTTAGACAGGACACAATGCAATCAAAGTGGAGCTGCAGTGTCCAAGTCCAAGTGTCAGCCTTATATTCTTTTACTATGATAGATATATGCTTTAGCATTTTGAGGCTATTGATTAGGTAACACTGGATCCACATGACCTTTGAGGACATTATTTCTGCAATACAAATTTATGCTGCATTTGCTAAAACCAGCAACCTGAACTTTTCTTAATTAAATTTGAGGATTAGTTTGTGAGGATTCTTGGAGGACTGTTACTAGCAACAGGATGTGGATTGACTTAGGGCTTTGTTATTGCATGTCACTAGAAAGTCTTTATAATTGCCTTTGAAACCCTCAGTCATCTGGTCTCTGCACTAGGATTTAGTTTGTCAGCTTCTTAAAATAGTAGTTTTCAAGCATCAGCCTGGGCCTGCAGTGCTAGTGAGAATATAGATTATGGCATATCCAGGCCTTCACGTTCAGTGATCTCTGGTACAGGCTGAGAAAGTGCAGGTGAGACATGTTCTCAAATGCTGCAGTTGGTGCCCAGGGCCTAGGTCACTGATGGTAATTTACTGCTTTACAGAAATTGTCTGGAAATGTGAAGGGAAGCTCAGCTCTGACCTTTCCTTATAGTATATTTACTTTAGACTCCATTTCTTCCAATTGAAGAAGGTACTAAATAGTGGCTATTTCTGCATTCCCACTATTCTGTTTCCATAGCAGCTCAACATGAGTCATAAGGGCCATATTCAAATAGTTCTATCCATTTAATCACATTATCATCTTCTTCATCATCCAAATCTGGGCATTCTGCACTAATTTAGAGTTTATAAAATTGGCTGTTTGAAATTAATTTGACAATAAGTTAATATTTATATTTTCACTTATGTTCTAACAAGAACTTGGTTATATTCTTAAGAACTTGGTTATTAAATTAATGGGTTTGTAAAAAAAGAAATTGACTGTTTAGGGACCATTGCAATAGCACGGCAGTAGGGAGTTTGCCTTGCACGCGGCTGACCCAGGACCCATATGGTCCCATATGGTCGCTCAAGCCAGGAGTGATTTCTGAGTGCAGAGTCAGGAGTAACCCCTGAGGTTCACTAGGTGTGGCCCAAAAACAAACAAAAAAAATTGGCTGTTTATATAGCCAAAGTCTGGACATAAACCAAGTGCTCAATAGAGATGAGTGGAGAAAAGTGGACTTTATCCTTAGCCATTTGAAAAGGGGAAACGAGTTTTGTTTGTTGGTTTCTAATAGACTGAACCTGCAGAGGGTCATAAAGTGAAATGTTCTAGAATGCAAAAGATATACTGGATAAATTACCTCATATATGGTATAAAAAGAAATAAAATAAGGGAAGAGAAAATGTCCAATGAACTCCACCCCTTAACTTCTGACCAAAGAATCCATGTTTTCAAGGGAACTTCTTACTTTTATTAAATTCTAGTAGTAAACTATGCTGAAAGGGTGAAAGGGGCAAATGGGGGGGGATTGTTATTTAGCTGGGTGCTCTTGGTGTGGTCTGATAGCAAGTTACTTGTAAAATAGAAATGGTGATATTGTTGTAAAACAATGTTATTTCAAAATAGCAAATACATTATGATGCTTTCAGCTTTTCAAAGAGCTATGGTTTTATATTCAAATCCAATTTTCTAGGATATCTGTTAAAAAAGTTGAAGTGATAGAAACTTATGGAAGTTTCATTTTATCCTCTTCCCCACTGACTATGCATGTCAGTGTTTTTTCTTTCTAATTATTAAATAAGAGTCTAAGATGATCTAAGATGAATGTCTGGATTTCTTGTTCCTAGACCCTTGTTGAAATTCTTATCCTATTCATGAATCTCCTGGCTTTCCTTTCTAACCTCTCCTTTGCTGCTTTTCTTCATCAACTGATAAGTGCACTCAAATTTTAATAATAAAATCCCAACAATGACACAGATTACTTAATTTTACCACATATTCCCACATTTCTCTATAAAACTAAGAGGAAAGGAATAAAGAAGGATTGGGGGCTGGGGCCAAGTGGTCTTGAATACATTGATGGGGAAGTAAATAAAGACTGAACTAAATATGCAGCCAAAGTCAACAATAATAGAAACAAGGGACCTGAACTTTAACAATCTAAACTTAAAGGGACCTGTTATACTGACAGGCCAGAGGGCAAAGGGTGGTGTTATAGGATGCATTCTGGGGCCATTGGTGGAGGGAGGTTGACACTGATGGTGGGAAGGGCCTGACTCACAGTATGTCTGAAATTTAATTATGAAGGACTCTGTAGATCACAATTGTTTTAATAAATTACAAAAAAATTCCAAGGATGTTCTCTGCTGTTTTACCTTTAATTTTAAAGGCACATTTTAATATCAGATTCTCCAAGGCTCAGAAACACTATTTCTAAAAATAAAATACATGCTTATTTGGAGAGGTCCTGGTGACAGCAGACCCAACAATGTGCAAACACTTTTCACTGGAAAAGAAACAAAAAGCTACCAGCTTTGATCACGAGTAATGATAAAGAGATACCTATGATTTTGTGTTTATAAATACAATTTGCTTAGTGATTTTGGTACAAGAAATGAAGAATTTCATATTTTTTCATATGTCCTGTGAAGCATTTACTCAAGAATAAAAGACTAGAAGAAACCGGTAAATTTTTTAGCTGAAAAGCAAGGAAACAAAAATGCCTCTTCAGGGTTTGCTCGATGCTTAGGTATTGCACATGCATTTTTAAACACCAAGAAATTGGAAGCTTTTTCTTGGAGGGAATTGTGAAGGATGTGACTCAAAACTCAGGTGCTTCAATCCAATGAACCATGTCACTGGTTATTCCCTTTCTCCCTCTTCTCTTATTTAGACTTACAGAAAATGTTGACAACACTTCCTTCAGCTTTTGACATTCACGTTTAATTCCACTGCAATATACTCTGCCCACAAAGATGGCATGGGTACCCTTGGGACAATTCAGAAATCACTGCTTCATTTTCAAATCCAATCTGCTTACATCAGATTCTGTTTTACCTCATTTACTGACTGCCTTTGACACCAGTGGCTCTTCTCTCTTTGGAAAATGCCCTTTTTGTGTTGCTTTTCCTCTTCTCATTGAATTCCTTGACCTTGATCCTTATTATCCTCCTGTCTGTTTCCAGGCCTTCGGGGATGATTCTCGCTCTTCAATATTTTATATTTCATATGGATTTTTGTCTCTGGTGGACTCATTTACTCAGCATAAACTTCCTGTGCTAACTCTTGGGGGGTTTTCTTTTTTGTCAATTACCTTTCTCCCAGTTGTGACCAATCGACAACTCAATAGTCTACTTGTTGAGCATACTGAAAATTGGTAGGATATTTTTTAATAGCATGCACTGGAAATTGTATAGGCATGGTGGGTTTTGACCCGCCCTCTCCTCCTGAGATAGCCAGCTTCATGTTGCATGGGCCAGTGTATCCATGATCTTTCATGGCTCAGTTTACATCTCATTTCAGAAAAAAGTGAATTAGGGAGCTGATCTAGTTTGAATATTGCAAATGCATCTGTAATTGTGGTTCAGCAATTGTACTTTTTGTTAACCTAGCTTTGTACAATGGGTATATGATCTAATTGACATTTTGAAAAATCACATTAATGACGATAATATTATCTACATGCTTTGAGTCTCCAATTTCATACACTCCATCTTACTTGGCATTCAAAAGGATATTATTTTTTATTCCACTGTGTCCCAACATCTCTTATTTTAAAATGCCACATACAAAGAATTGATCATCTTTAGCTAAAAAAAAACTAACTTGTAAAAATTCTCTACTTGTTATTCTTCCTGCCCACTCTGTGTTGCCACTGCACTCCATGACTGGCCTTGGAGAATATAGAAAACACATATAAATATGAAAAGGTATTGGAGACATCTAAATAGGATAATTCATTCTCTGAAACTATTTTAAAGACATGTCATATTTTAGCTCCATCCTTATAGTCTCTGCAGAGTAATTGCCATCATTCTCATTTTATAGTTGCACACAATATAGATGCTAAGCCTGTGGAAATATAGGTCATAGGTATATTTTGTGAGCTGAACTGAGAGTCCATGTTCTTAAGTCAAACTAATTTTAAGAAATTTAACATCGTCAGGAATACTTTAGAGTCCGTTTAGTAAAACTGTGAATAAGGGGAAGTCTACACATTCCAGAAATTCACAGAAAGATAAGCACTTCTCAATAATCAAGGAACAGTAAAGTCAGTTGGTCAACTGTGTCCCTAAAGGGACACAGGCATTGAAAACAGAATGAGACTAACAATTATTAGATGAAGTCAGCTTCAGTTTATCACAGAAGCATGTACTCAGTCTAGTACAGCATGTGCCTAGTGCGGTGGTTCACCCACTCCAGAGACTCTCTATTCTCTGCTACACACTGTTTTAAAATTTTGGTGTTTGGGCCACTCTGGATGAAGTTCAGGGCTTGCTCCTGGCTCTTTATTCAAGGTATCATTTCTGGTAATGCTCAGGGAATTGTATATAGTGTAGTGTGTTGAACAGAGGCAGCTCTTTAATAAGGATAAACACCAGCCCTTTCTCCACCCACACTTATTTTTAGGGCTAGGGGACACATCTGATGGTGCTCAGGGGTTACTCCTGGCTCTTCACTCAGACATTAGTCCTGGCAGGCTAGGGAGACCATAAACTGGATGCCTGGGATTGAATCTAGGTAGGTTTCGTGCATGGCCAATGCCCCACTTGCTGTGCTATTGCTTTAGCCCCTAACTCAACCAACTTTGTGTTGAATCCATTTGATCTGCACATTTTCTCAAATGTGCTCATGATTTGAATTCTTCTGACTCCTAAGGATTAAAAATTGTTGAACAGGTCATCAAACATGGCTTATCTTCAGATTTTACTCCATATCATGTTTTTAATATTTTTGTTTGTTTTTGGGCCACACAAGGTAATGCTCAAAGGGTTACTCTATGCACTTATAAATCACTCCTGGCTCGGAGGACTATATGGGAAACTGGGGATCAAATGGAGGTCCATCCTGGAGCAGCTGGGTGCAAGGCAAATGCCCTACTGCTGTGCTATCACTCCAGATCTTATCTTTTTAATTTTTAAAGCCATCATGATTTATAGTACTGCAACATTACCAGTGGTAAAGATTCATGCATAAAACACTCCATATCAGATGCACCATCATTGTGCCTAATTTCCTCTTCTCTTATCTCAAAGTTTCTCTCTCATCTTCCCTGGCTTCACCTCTCCATTTCACTAAAATCCTCCCCAAACTCCCACTGTTCTGGAAAACTCCTTTGTATACAGCTGATCTTAGTTTATATTGCTTGGGGCTAATTGTTGTTCCCATATGATTAATTTTTATATTCCATATATAAAAGAGATTACTTTGTCACTTTTCCACTTTTTTCTGGCTGACTTCAATTAGTACATACCCTCTAAGATCATTCACATAATGACAAATTGCAGAATTTTGCCTTATAGCTGAGTTGTATTTATTATGTATGTATATGTTTCATAGTTAATTTATCCAGTCATTTGTTTTGAAGATTTGTGCTATTATGAATAGTGCTGTAAAGGAAAGAGGAGATATGCAGATGTCTTTTCTGAGTGGATCTTTTTGTGGTAGATGCCCAGAAGTAGGACTGCTGGTTTATATGGAATCTCAGAGCCTGTCAATCCAATTCCAAATTTGGGACTTTATTTTAGCTATAATGAGACAAATAATATCACCAAGAATTTATTTATCTCCACAAAGTGAATACTGCTAGTATGGATCTCTCTAAAGACCTCTAACCTTTTAACGATGATTTTTTTTTTTTTCAGTTTCTCACTTGGTCCTATAGTTTAATGTAATAGTGTTTGTGACAATATGTAATAAATGCTACAAAATTGAAAGTTTTTTCTGGGTGTATTAGGTCATGAAATAAATGCTTACTAGATTCATTAGGCAAACTTTGACCATGTAGTGCTAAGTCCTGCCAACTTCCATGACACTTGTACTTGAAGACCAATAAAGGATCTTCTATTTCATTAAGAGTCAGATCCAACATCACCCTGTTGGTTCTCCAGGCAAGTTGAATAGTATTCAGTAGACAAGAAATAGCTGTCAGCATTCTGTCAATCTTCAGGCATTTTGATTAGCATGTGCAATTTGGGCCTTAGTCTTGTGACATAGTGCAACTGTGCAAATGCCCTTGTGCTTTGGAGCCTTCAAACACTGGCCAAGTCTTGGATCTCAGACCATTTTCCTATGAATACTTGATGGAGTGTCTTTGAAATGATTTCTTCTTCAGCCTACTTCTGGATACACTGAACAAGCAAAAAGCTTTTTCAAGCTCAAAAGGGGATTGTAGATTAAGCTCAACTCAGGTGAGTGGCAGTGGAGATAATCCAAGCAATAAGCCCATCTCGGAAGCACACTGGAGCTGTCAGCATAAATGTGCTATAAAAATGCACCCAAGGGGGCCCAGAGAGATAGTACAGTGGCATTTGCCTTGCAAGCAGCAGATCCAGGACCAAAGGTGGTTGGTTCGAATCCTGGTGTCCCATATGGTCCCCTGTGCCTGCCAGGAGCTATTTCTGAGCAGACAGCCAGGAGTAACCCCTGAGCACCTCTGGGTGTGACCCAAAAAAACTAAAAAAAAAAAAATGCACCCAAGGGAGGCTGGCCCCTGTTTTATACTTTGTTCATCTAGATTCTAGATTGTGTATTGTGGCTGATAAAGTTGGGGAAAAAGCACCTCCTGTTATTTAGCACAAAATATAATTGAATTGTAGCTGTGACTTTGTAAAAGATTCTGTATTTTACAGTGCACAGTTGTTACAACTTCTGTTTTCAGTCTTTGCTGTTAAATTGCATTTGCAACCAACTGCTTCAAGAACAAAAGATGGAAAGATTTGTTCTTGAGATTCTATTGTCCTGCAAAAGTACTGTGTTGCTGGACCACTCCAGAAGAGGGATGTTCTTTTATCTTTTAACTTTTCTATGAATCTTCATAAAGAATACATGAGAATGGCATATTTTCCATATTACTGGAGAGAAAATGAGCCTTGCGAAAATAAAGGCAGCTACCTGGGATTTTGAAGGAAGCAGATGTTGACCTAAGCACTAAACTTACATCTTTTAATTGAATATCTCATGCTCAACTATCTCCCTTTAGATGTCCCTTTAAATGTAGAGTGAAGAATTTGAAAGATATTACTAGTTCCCACATGGTCACATATTCTTGGGTCAGAAGAATCAGAAGATCAAGAATCTGTCCAGCCTACGTGCACTGACCTCATGTCTTGTCCTCAAAGTGTATATTATATATAATATATATATAATATATACACAAATTATATGTACAAAGTGTATATATATTAAATTATATATGCCCAGACAATAGTCAACAATGTCAACTTTAATGCTTATGTGGTGTAAAATTTATTGTGCATCTTGGCAGATATAAGTGAAAGTTGGTCAAGACATTTTACTGAAAAATTCACTATTTACCAAGGCATCAGGTAATTTCTTTCAGAATATCTGGAATGACCAGACATATCACAATTTACCTCTATTCATGTACTTTTAACCATTCACCCATATATACTACTTCCATCCACCCCCTTCTATCCCTTCATTCCAATATTTATTAAACTATTCATTTCTCTAAGTCATTTTGTGCTAAACTATATGTAATATGGGGATGTCTAAAAAACAAAAGATGAGAAAATTAATTTAAATAAATAATGTATCAGGGCTTTATATATTCACATGAAAGCAAGAATCTTCTTGAAAGAAGTTTCTCCATCTTAGTAATCTCATTCACTCAATAAAAGTAGATTAATATCTGCTGAGATTTTTGTGATTGAAGTGTTGGAAAATTTTCCTTCTTCTACCCTGTAATATTTTGCCTGCCTGGATCCTTCTGTGACTCTGTGCTTCAACTACCTGTCAGAAGGGAACCTGGTAGGGCAAATGTTCCAGGTATTCTCCTTGAAGTGAAAACTTTTGTGACATAGCTTCCAGAGACGGGTAAGGGCAGCCCAAAGAGGGTCACCAACTCCCTCATAATCAGCTCACTAATCATGCTTGACTCGGCCATCCATCCTCCTTCACAGAGAATACTGATTGGGAAATAAAGCTACTTTTATAAACCCATTACATTACTCCCAAAACATTCCTAATTCCTAATGCTTAAGTTTGAATTCTCCCTGATGCCTCAAGTTTCTGGCTGCCCATCTTGGTGTCCTGGGCACTATCACTCTACACACATTCCACCCACGTCATGTCCTATATAAAATATTGCTAGATGGAATAAAGTGTCTCTTGTCATCTCAGATCCATTCTTCCCTGGTCATAAGCTGGGGGGTAACATACTTGATCCTGAACGCACTGGCTTACTGGCTGAGAAGGCAGACACAATTGTCCAGTGATTATAGCACCCTCCAGTAGACCTGCCTAAAATTGACCTTTCTTTCTTCTCTCCCATAACTACAGAAGCTCTGACAAAAAGAAAGTACTTCAGCTAGTGCCTTTGAAGCTTTTGACTGTGCAGACTTACTGCCATTTCTAGTTATGACAGCTCTCAGCCTGTATGACTACACCTATTAATTGTAATTGAATACTTAAATAAAGTGAAATATGCTTCATAAAATGCAGGTGTCAAATCAATTGCAGCAAGCCAAGTTTTTTTTTCTTCAAAGTACTCTGCCAAGATTTATTGAATTGATTTTCTTGTATTTACCTTATTTTTCACTCTATTTCTATTTCTATTTCATCACTTCAATTTCTGATTAAGAAATGGCATCAAATAAGTGTTTGTGTTAAGTTCCTGGTTAAACAAAATATAAACACCATGCTGGTAATGTATTACAGTAAACTATAAAATATTTATCAAAATTTTATTTGACACATGCACAGAATGAATCCATACTTTGTCCTTCTGAAGCAACCGAAATGGAATACATATGCATAATTAATTCATGTACCTTCACAAAATATTGTTTAAGTTAAGTCACATTTTCACCCCTCTGACAGTTGGTCAGATGGAGTTTGTGGAAATTATGTTATTCATTCATGTCATTATATTATCTGTCAATCCCAGATGGCTATTCAATCATCAGGAAGTAGAGTAGAGACTGAGGCTTTTCAGAGCCCTGCTATTATTATTCTGTGGAGTATTCTTAGTTTCATCAAAGAAAAGATTAAGCTAATATAAAAAAACTAAACTTCTATATCTTTTTTCTTTGAGCTACTTTCCTCATCAAGGAAAGCAATATTGCGAGAATTAATAAAAAGTGTTAAATATCCAAGTATGCTTTCATTTGTATCTCAGAAATACTGTTAGCCAGCAAGTGGGAGTTGAGAGAACCCTTTGAATATCATTTGAAAGGACCAAAGGAGGAGAACAAAACCCAGTGGTTATCTAGGACTCGAATTGGACTGGGAGAGCATAGTATAAATGAAAATAAAGGTTTCAGGAGGACTGACAATTTTTTTCAAGGGTCCAAAAGTAAAAGTGCCTCAGGAATTAAAGGTCGAACAGGAGATCTATCTATGGGTTGCTAAAAACATCTGAAAACAGTAGATGGTGAGAGTAAAAGTGATATTACTTTTTTATTTTTTTGGTGGGGGATATTCCGTGATAGGTCCAAGTCTGGCAATGCTCAGGGATTACTCCTGGTGGGCTCAAAGACCATATGGATTCCAAGGACCATAGCTAGATCAGCTGCATGCAAGACAAATGTCCTATTCACTCTACTATTACTCCAGTCCCAAGGTTGTATTTCTTTGGGAGGATTAAAGAAGAATATGGCTGACATATAATCCATGTGCTCTCTCCCCATTAGATCCTGGATTTGAGTGTATCAGGACATTGGATTCTATAATTTAATGTAGAACCTGAGCAGAGGCAGGTAGTTCTCTCTGTCTTTGTCTGGGATATTAGGCTCCCTAAAGAGCTATTTCTCCACATAGTCACTTGAATTTATTTGTTAAACACTTCAGTATCAGCAGTACCCAGTGACTGAATGCAACTGAAAGTTTAGTACCTCATAGTCGGGAAGCCAGAGATAGAAATGACAATGCTTTCAGGGTGAGTTCCTTACCAAGACACTACTCTGGGCCTCTCTTTTGATTCCTGACCATTGTTGGCAGTCCTTGATATTCCTTGACTTCTAGAAGACTCTCAGACTTTTCATATGGATGCCTTCCCTGGTATGATGCTGTCCAGTGGACCTTGTATCAGTAACCTATAGAGTCACAAGGTGTTTGATCAATATTCATCCCAATGGTGTCACTAACTTTATTAAATATGCAAACCTCCTTTTTAGGTAGGATTCTCATTTTATGTGCTAAGTGTAAAATGCCAATATATTATAATTTGAAGGGAGCTACAATTCAAATCATAACAGCAGAGGTAATAAATGTTACAATCTCTGCTTCTCCACACACTAACATCTCAGATTGTACAGTTCACAAAATCCATAATTATTTTCACATCAGGCTTCATTTACATAATTCAAACCAAATCAATGTTTTTCACTCTATATTCCTGGGAAACATTTTTCTCAAGGAGACAGGGCCAGAAAGATGAGTATAAGAGCATAAATTATTTCTACTTAAATTCTTGGTACACCCTATCTTATCTGACATCAAGCAAATGTTCCATCACTATTTCTTAAGTGAGTAAGTACTTTGGTAATAATAATATAAAATTATACAGTGTTAAGATGATTGAAATATCCATGGTTACTTTAAAGAATCAAATATTGACCTTTAGATTTTACATCTTCCAGTTACCTTAGTATTGTCCTTTGCTAAAATAACTTCTTAGATCATATAATAATTTTACCTTCCTATGAAAATAGTTGTTTTTACAAAATTGTTTTAAAATATATTTTGTGCTTATGGGCTTTGTATTCTTGGGAGAGTCTTGTGAAATGTCTCTGAATATTAGTCTCTTCATCTATTAAGACAAAAAATCACACGTGAGAATTAACTGAACATTCCAGTTAAAGTGTGGAAGAACAAAGTAGCAAAACAGTAACTTTACAAAAATTGAATAATTATTACGGGCTTGGCAGAGAAATAGTAATCAGGAAAGGCACTTGCCTTGCATATATATGACCCTGGACTTGATCCCAGTATCCCATAGGGTCACCTGAGAACTTCCAGGGAGTAATTCTTGAGCACAAACTTAGGAGTAAACTCTGAGCTACTATAGGTGTGTCTCCCAAAAATAATTACTCCAGGCATGATGGTTTATGTGAGTCACATTTAAATAGCATGGCATTTTATAATGTAGATGTGACTTGTATTTCCATCTGACACCAACTATGACCCCAGGGGTCTCAAGGGCTATCAAAGGTGCTCAGCAGATTTAAGAACAGTGGGAGAAGAGCAAGGGACAGTCTTGGGTAGGTCAGTCTGAATTCAAAGTTTTTGTGAACCCTTTTTCTTATCCTATTTTAGGTATTAATAGCATTTAGAGCCAGATAATAAATTTCAGCTTAACTTCAGATGGAAAACAATGAATCGTAAATTTAGGCCCATAGATAGGTATGAACTTCCAGATGACGTAATATAAAAATATAATTAGTAAACATTACTGATTTTTTGTAATAGGCAGAGAACAGAGCCTAGCTTTGAGGATGATCCAACTCAAGTTCTTCACTGTGATACTATTGTGACTCTCTGGCTCCTTCCAGGTAAATAGTTGGGACTGTTGTGGTAACCACACATCTCAAAAGAGGAAAGTTCCAAATGGTGTTTGTGGTTCACAAGTAGAGTTAAGAAACACACACACACATTTTAAAGTGAAAAAAAATTGGAAGAATAACCAATAAGTGAGGAGTTACCAGTATTGTTACAGCCAATGAAAGCAGATCATAACTCAAAAAGGATCTTGAAAATCCAAGCTTTGTAGTGTTGATAAAGATAAGAGTGTTAAAGACATCATGGATATCTCATGAATTTATGCCACTGGAAATGACATCTGACTTGGCTACCCCTAAGAATATTCTGCAGGTCTCTCTCTCTCTTTCTCTCTTTCTCTCTCTCTCTCTCTCTCTCTCTCTCTCTCTCTCTCTCTCTCTATATATATTATATATATATATATATATATATATATATATATATATATATAGTCTCAAAACCTAATATCATAGACTGTGACCCAAAGCAGTTCCCCCAAATACTGAGATCTAAACAGAAACTATAAAGTACATTGAAAAACATATAGGTAGAAAACTGCAAGATTTGAAACTCAGAGACAAAGGTTTAGTAAATGAATGTGAGTCCTAGAAAGGCATTGGCACACTCCATTTTTATTATTCCAAGTTATTCCAAATTTAGAGAGAGAGCCATGAATTTTGAAAGTCTAATTCACCGTAAATGTTAATGAAGAAAGTGATTGAGACTAGATTTTCTGCATGCTTGGACCCATTCATTTGAATATAAGTTGAAGCCATTTCACTTATTTAACATAAATGGATTGTCTGAAGCAGGAAAAAATAATTGAGGAGATGTATTGATCTACTTTTATTTTTTTAGATGAGAGCCTAATCAAATGACTTTGAACCTTGTAAAAGTTCAAGCCTTCAACCGATTATTTTTTTAACTCTGATAAAACAGAAAATTACTTCAAGTCTACTTTGAAGATCATATAACCCAGTGATACCACTTGGGTAATACTGGCTTATATGGAGACCATCAGCTCTACTTATTTTCAAAAAAATACACAGACACTCAGGAGTAAACTGGACATGTGGCTGGAGCAGATGGAGACTTGGGACTATAGCTAGCTCTCAGTGCTACACTATTCTGAAGTCATTGAAATCACAGTTGTTGATGAATGTAGTAGGGAGAAAACAACCATTTTCAGGAGTGTTCCATAGGCCTGATGAACATGTTTGCTAGCCTGTGTATCTGTGTTTCCCTTTAGACTCCAACTCTGAGAACAAATCTCAGTCATGTAGCATCTGCTTAATCACTTAACCTGAGATTTCAGAAAAAAATGTCATTATTCCAAGAGCAAACTATGATTGGAAAGAGATGAGCAGAGAAAGAATTTTTAGATGACAGGAATAAGAATTCTAGAATTCTAAAATTGTAGAACTCTAAAATTGGCAGGTATGTAAGTAGTTTCTATTAGAATGTGAGAGAATATATAAATACTTAGAATAACCTTTGAGGATATAGGCTTGCAATTAACAGAGAGAAGGTGTCTCACAGAATATTCCAAATCCAATAATTGTATTCTAATTTACTTGTCCAGGAACTGTTCTTAGGCCCACACCAGCACACTCTTCTAAGAATAATATCAATTAAGTTTACAGAGTCTCTCCATGTCGCTGCTGCAAAATCCATTTGTTGATACTAATATTTGCCATCAAAATTGGTCAAAAGTTCAGAGCTAGAAAGATAGCAGAGCTTGTAAGGTACTTGCTTTGCATGCTACTGAACTGGACTCAATTTTTGGCACCTTTTATGTTCCTCCAAGGCAGGCCCACTAGGAGTGCTCCCTGAGCTCAATCAGGAATAAGACCTAAGTAATGCTGAGTGTGGTCAAAAAAACACCTCACAAAACAAAAGCAAAATAGCCAAATTTCCATGAGGATTTTATATTTTAAAGCTATCAAGGAGGAAAGAAAAAGTACATTTATGTAAGTCCCTATGTGTTTTGCCAAATTAATAAGATGTCTGACTATCTACATGCAGTAACAACAATATTCACTGGTCCTTGTCTGAGCTTTCTAAATTTATTAGCTCTGGAAAGGCCATGGCCCACTGAGATGCCAAGCAGAACAGTGTCCTAAATTTCACTTCTTCCTTGGATGATATGAATCTTTCTTTCTTTTCATTCAATGGCTAAATGAATGAACCCTTTTTTTTTCTTTTTTTTTTCTTTGGTTTCAAAGTTCTATTTTTTTTATTTAACCAACTTTATTACATACATGATTGTGTTTGGGTTTCAGTCATGTAAAGAACGTCACCCATCACCAGTGCAACAGTCCCATCACCAATGTCCCAAATCTCCCTCCTCCCCACCCAACCCCCACCTGTACTCTAGACAGGCTTTCTATTTCCCTCGTACATTCTCATTATTAGGATAGTTCAAAACGTAGTTATTTCTCTCACTAAACTCATCCCTGTTTGCGGTGAGCTTCTTGAGGTGAGCTGTAAATTCCAGCTCTTTTCTCTTTTGTGTCTGAAAAATATTATTGCAAGAATGTCTTTCATTTTCCTTAAAACTCATAGATGAGTGAGACCATTCTGCATCTTTCTCTCTCTCTCTCTCTGACTTATTTCACTCAGTATAATAGATTCCATGTACATCCATGTATAGGAAAATTTCATGACTTCATCTCTCCTGACAACTACATAATATTCCATTGTGTATATGTACCACAGTTTCTTTAGCCATTCATCAGTTGAAGGGTATCTTGGCTGTTTCCAGAGCCTTGCTATGGTAAATAGTGCTGCAATGAATATAGGTATAAGGAAGGGATTTTTGTGTTGTATTTTTGTGTTCCTAGGGTATATTCCTAGGAGTGGTATAGCTGGGTCGTATGGGAGCTCTATTTAACAGATGGGAATATGTTAAACTGATAAGCTTCTGCACCTCAAAAGAAATAGCGCCCAGGATACAAGAGCCCCCCCCCCCACTGAGTGGGAGAAACTATTCACCTAATATCCATCACATAAGGGGCTAATCTCCAAAATATACAAGGCACTGACAGAAATTTACAAGAAAAAAACATCTAATCCCATCAAAAAATGGGGAGAAAAATGGACAGACACTTTGACAAAGAAGAAATACATATGGCCAAAAGACACATGAAAAATGCTCCACATCACTAATCATCACGGAGATGCAAATCAAAACAACTATGAGGTACCACCTCACACCCCAGAGATTGGCACACATCACAAAGAATGAGAACAAGCAGTGTTGGCGGGGATGTAGAGAGAAAGGGACTCTTATCCACTGCTGGTGGGAATGCTGTCTAGTTCGACTAGTTCAACCTTTATGAAAAGCAATATGGAGATTCCTCCAAAAAATGAATTAACTCTTTATTTATTTTTATTATTAATAATTTTTATTTTGACCAAAGTGGATTACAAATAATTTTCAGTAGTATTTCAGGTACATAGTGACATTGAATCAGGGGCATTTCCACCACCAATGTTGTCCTCTCTCCACCCCTGTTCCCAGCATGCATCCCAAATCGCCCCTTCTTTGTCCCCCAGGCTGCTGGTATAATTGGTCCCTTCTTTGTCTAGCCTGTTGTAGATTAGGTATCAATTCTGTTGTAGTTGGCTTTGGATTTGGTGTTCAAGTCTGATCATATTTTATTTCTACTCAATGTTTATATGACTGTTTGGTCTTGGTGCCCTCATTATTCCCCCCTCAATTTCTGAGACAGAACAAGATGGTTTAAGTTATGTGGTTCTGTTTGAAGATAAGAAAAGAAAAAAAAAAGGATAAAAACTAGAAGAAACAAAACAAACAGGAAGAGTCCTTTTAGAGACTATACATATTATTCATCTCAACTCAACCAGTCCTTAAAACTCAGACCCAGCCAATTAGGGTCAGACCTTTGACAACACCATAAGAATAGATTACTAATGCATGTCTATATGTGGGCATGAGTACAAGAGATAGGTCTCCACTAAGAGACTCAAATCTAATTTGTAAACAATCCATGTCTATAGTGTATATAACCCCTCCTATATACTATCCCTCCTTCTCCCCCTCAGAAATCCTACTATCCCTTCACCCCCATCTCAATCTGATATCCTACCTTATTAACACTCGTTACCCTCAGTTTTTAATCCATTAGGTATCAAGAATGACCTCCTGCCCCAAAAAGCCATCACCCAGCGCCAAGTGGAGGGACACCCACTCAGCCGCACATCCTGTCCCCCCCAGCAAGAAACTACAACCAACACTCCTGCTGACTCATGCTCTGTGGCCCTCCCTCTCACCCCCACCAATTGTGAACTGTTGCTTGATACCAGAACGAGCTCCAGAACAGCTCCACTTCAAGAACTCTACCCGAGCCCTTTCCGCTGCAAATCACTTACCAAACTCCGCAAGACCAGTGTGTATGATGAAAATATGCCCTGGATTATACCCCCACAAGAATATCTTTATTTAATATGTAAAATATTTATTAAAATACCATGACTTCAAGCATGATTGTAGTTAGGTTTTATTCATAAACAAAATACCCCCCCTTCACCAGTGCAACATTCCCACCACCAGTGTCCCCCTCTTTTGTCAACCCATAGGCTATTCATTTGTGGAAGCTCTTTATCCCCTATCCAGTGTAGATTGCCTCTTCATAAAGGTGATGGAATTTACTTAAGTTCCCAACAACCTTTAAAAGTTCAAAGCCAAGACCTTTTACAGGCCATCAATGGAATATTTTGGATGCTAGTTGTGAAATATAACTGAATGTTGCCATGGAAAAATGTTGCCTTACAGAAAGCAACCTGAGTTTCAGACTGCCTCATTCTTTTTTTCTCAGGCATATTATAAAAGAATAGTGACAATAGAATGAGATAGAGCATCTTGTTAATCTGAAGCCAATGATCCCATTTTATCTCTGCCCCCAACCCTAAGGATTTAAATTGGATAGACGAGAAACATTTATTGCTTGAAATGTGAATATTATTCATGGTAAGTAACAAATCAAAATTGATGACAGTCAAAATTTAGACACAATGAGATGAAATGCTAGGCCCATGATATGTTCTAAAAATTTTAATGATTGTTTTTGCATCATTTGGCACATTTTTGAGCTGGTTCAGAATAGATGACAGAAAAACAAAATGAAGGAAGTAACTTTTAAAATTTAGACAAAGTAGTATAGAGTAGCAGAGGGACATTTTCTTTATTTAGAAAGATAGACCAGAAGGTGCCCTTAGTAATTTTTAAGGGTTTTATTTCTTATTGTTTCTAAATTGTCAAAGATAAATGTAAGATATTATTTATACTGATGTAGGTACATGAGGCAACTAGATATATAGAAAATGACACATGAAACCAAAGGGTTGAGAGCTTGAGAACAGTCACTCAGTTCAACTTCTGTAGGATAACAATTACACTGTTTTAAAACTCTTTTGTTGAAAGAATTAGACATGATCCATTTCTAATTCTCTAAATTAAATATTAGGAAACCGTTGTGACGAGAAGAAATCTGAATTAAACTGATATCCATTGTACAAATAAAAGAATATCTAAACTCTATTTGTTTTTTTAAATATTTACAACAGAAAGTTTATGTAGGAATCTAGAATCATGTCAACTCCTTTTTTCATTAACTTTCATTATATAAAGGAACATTTGCCCCAAATAGCATAAAAATAATTTTGATTTATGTACATATTTAAGTGTACAATATCTGATAATAATAAATGGTGGCCCAGGTTCACATGTCATCAATAAATGAGAAAAGAGGAGGTATATAAAAATAATATTTCTTAGGCAGTATAAGCAAAAACAAGATTATTAAAACCTATAGGATATTTAAATTCTAACTTGTAATATATAGTTGATTTTCTTGAATAATAAAATAAATGTATTATTAACCAATTAATAGCATCTAAACACTGTTCTTTAACAGACTTCAAAGTTTTTAAAAAGGATCTTTCCTAAATTAGTGGTCATGAAAAATGAAGATTAAGTTAAGCAGTAAAAGCAAAAGAAGTCGCAAATTAAGAACAAAACATTGTGATTATATAGTTGTACTTTATATTTGTTTTCAAAAGTTGCAAATTAGAACAAAATATCAAGATTATAAAGTTGTACTTTATATTTGGTTTACAACTGCCAAAAATAATGTTTTTTTTTATAATTTTAATAACGCTTTATTTCTACAAACTGACTTTTTGTATTAATTCTCTACGATTCAGAAACCCGGACTGAAAAGTTCTTTAAAGTATTTGTTTTTCAACCTGAAGCCATATGACACATCCTATGAAATCCTAAGTTTAAAGGGGGTCAAGGGTAAAAATTGTGCAAATGAGAGACCTTGGCAGAAGACTAAGAGTTAGCCAATAAGTCAAAGGATTCAGAGAAAGGAAACTAGTTCAGAAGTGGGCCATGTTGGAAAAATATTGAGGCACACTGCTGGAACAGCTATGAGAAAGTGCAGGCAATAATGACAACTAACCTCTAGAGGGCTCCCTAGAAACCAGAACTGGTTCAAGAAGTGAAATCTCAGAATTGTACACAGGGAAAAATCTTTGCTTTAAAAGGTTGGTTTGTATATTTAATTCCAAGGATGACTTTGCAAATCAAAAATAAATACAGGTATTTAGTCATAGTTTTGTATGTTACAAGTCTTTATTTGAGTTTTGCCATCTCTATAGTGCTAAGCAAACTAGTAGTTACTGTTGATTATTTGTTCAATTGATCTCTGTTCCTTGCACCAAACACAACGCCCCTTATGGAAAGAGGTGACTAAAAATTAGTAGGTTGATCTGAATGGATTGTCTCCTTTAGTATAAATTATATTTGTGTATTTTATTCCTGGAGAATGAAACTGAAAATATTAAAAAAAAACAAACATTTCATAATTAACACATATTTCTATGCACATTATCTTATTAAAGTCTTAAAGTACTAATGAATCAGGAATAAAATGACTAATCGAAGGAACTCTAGGTGATTCAAATTTAGCTATTTTGATTTCTTTTGAATATCAATGACCTTTTCATTGACTCATGGCTACTTCTGATTTTTCAAGTAATCAAGTAGCAAGTCAGTAATCTTGCAAGAACTGTCCCCTACTGCTAAAAATAAAATACCCTGAGGGAGAGAGAAGACACCAGACATCATCTTAGCTAATGAATCATAATAGTGGAAATTTGATTGATTTAGAAAGACAGAGAGGGCCTGGTAATGGATACTGGTAAAAATAATCTCTGAAATCTGAACCAGCTTGAAGACATGGAGGCCTTTGAGACAACATACTGTTTTCAGAAGCCTGGAAAGCCATTGAGATTCAGTATTCTAGGCCCAAGCACTGAAGAAGATGCCTCTGAACAGCTCCAGTTAAGAATGCTCAGACTGAAAGAAAGGCTAGAATGAACAATCAGATATATGCTTTTCCCCCCAGGAAAAACTCCATTAACTCCTATTTGTGAAAGAATTTAAGCCAAAGGCAGATGTGAAAAATATCAATACCTATACTCCCCCTTCTAAGGCTCTCTCTATTCTGGAAAAGTTAGTGTTCTTTCTTAAACACATATCTTTACTTACCTCTCTTTACCTTCCTTTACTTCCCAATAAACTTATTTTACTTCACTGTTCCTCTCCTCCAGGAATCCTTTTCTGTGAGGGAAAGACTCTGGACCTGAAAAATCTGCTTAAGGTCAGGATTGAATTTCCTTCTTCTCAAAGGGCAGTTCCTTGCTCCAGCATGACTCCATGGCTTCCGAGAAACTGGGCATCAGGAACAAAATTTAAAAAAATTAAGTGAGCCTGCATCAAGCTAATGTATCTTCGTGCAAAATTAACTCTGCTAAAACTAAAATACAGCAAACTGAATGAGAAAAAAATATTTGCATCCAACACCATAGATAAAGGCTTGATTGATATACAGGATTTATGAAGTTTTCAAAAAAGATCAACATAAACAAATTTAAAAACAGGGATGGTGGTACAAGTGGTAGGGCATTTAAATGCCTTGCATGCGTTAACCTAGAATTTGGATAGATCCCCCGGTGTCCCATATGGTTCCCCAAAACAGGAGTGATTTCTGAGCACAGAGCCAGGAATGACACCTCAGTATAAATGGGTGTGGTCCAAAGAGCAAAAAAAAAAAAATGAGGAAGGGAAATAAACAGACATTTTTCAGAGGAAGACAAGCAGGTAAACAATAGGCACATAAGTTCTTAGCATAATTTATCATCAAGAAAATCCAGATCAAGACAAAAATTCTACCAATGAGGATGTGGTAGAAAAAGGAACTCTAATCCACTGCTGATGGGAATCTTGTCTGGTTCAACCCCTTTGGAAAATTGAAAATATGGAGAGTTCTCAATAAACTAAGAATTTTGCTAGCATATGACCCAGCAATTCCATTTGGGGGTATCAACTTGAGGAGTTAAAAAACATTCATTCAAAGGAACATATGTACAGCATTATTCATTTCAGTACTTAGCAAAATAGCTAAGATATGTAATCAACAAAGGTGTCAAATAACAGATGAATACATTATAAAGATGTGGTTTGTCTACACACAATTATAAAGGTTCCATATGCAATAATCCCTACTCTGGGGAGAACAGGTCTGGAGCAGAGGCTGCCGCAGAAAATAATCCAAATCAAGCATATGAGTGTGGAGCAGGTGTGGTCTATGAAGCTTCCACCTTGTGAAGCAAGAAAAGGAGGCCAATTGGGAAATTAAGACCATCCCCATGGGCAAAAGGAGCAAAGGCAAAGGACCTATCTAGAAGCTCTTCCTGCCTAGATGGGTCTTTGGCATGCAGAGAGAAAGCCATCTTTTGCTTTGAGAGAAAAATGGCTATAATCCAACACACAATAAAATACTATGCAGTTTCAAGGAACAATGAGATCCTGCAATTCCAACTTAGTTGGAACTGGAAGACAGAAGAAGAAATACAAACACAGAATGATCTCCCTTGTCTGTGATATACAAATATGAGGATGAGGTTAACGCAGTAAGGTGGGATGCCTGTATTGCACTTAAATCCAGAGAGTAGGGAGGAGAAAGCCTGAGAAAGAAAAATTAAGGTATTCTGGTTGAAGATAAGAAAGGGAAGTAACAGGGGAACAGATATTGGGCAATTTATTATATTGGTCATGTGGAAAAAATGATATAAATTCTTCTCTATAGTTTATAGTACAGAATCAATGAAAAATATGAGATCTAAGGTGCAGCCAGTCACCAAACTTTGTAATGTTCCTATCAAGTTGGTGAGGGTGAGAGGTGGAAGGATTAAGAGATGATCAAGTATGGGAGCACTGGTGATGGGAGTTGACACTGGTGGTGAAAATGGTGTTGAAATATTATATGCCTAAAACCCAGTTGTCAATAACTTTGTAAATCATGGTTCTTTAACTAAATAAAATGTATTTATTTATTTTGGTTTTTGGGTCACACCTGGCTCTGCTCAGGATTTACTCCTGGCTCTACACTCAGAAATAGCTCCTGGCAGACACGGGGGACCATATGGGATCCTGGGATTCGAACCACCATCCTTCTACATGCAAGGCAAATGCCCTACCTCCATGCTATAAATGTACTTATAAAAGAAAGTACTTGAATGGCAGGGATCATCTCCCACACTGTGCAGAACAAGTGGTTATCAAGCACAGTTTAACAGGTGCCTTGTGGGGCTGCCAGAGGGGTAAGGTTTTGTCATAGAGGGGTGCATTGCAGATTTTCTCTAGAACTAGACTTCCCAGGCATTACTAAGGCTACAGAGGTGGAGAAAAAGAAGGTGATAGATATCCTTCTTCCCACTAATGCCTCTTTCATCTTAACTCTCTGCATGTCCCCGGGGAAACCTCCATTAGCAACAAAATGAAATCTGAGAGTGGATTTAAGTCTATCAGTAACTGAAGGAACCAAGGGCCTCAGACCAAATTGTTTAAGTAAATGTGAGCCAGGAGCAGACACAGATCCAAGAAGAAGAACCAATTTCTTGGTTAATAAACCTACTGTGGGTGTTAGTCTGTTAACTCGGGTGTTAGTCATATGACAAAATGGTCAGAGCTAAGTGTCAAGTTTAAATTAGAGACTGTGATGGAAGAGCCACTAGGAAGTCATGATGGCATGACAAGGACAAGGACTGGACCCAGGAGACCGAGTCTTACTGAAATGCTCTAGCTCAGAGCATCTCTACTAGTCTATCAAAATAAGTATTCAGGACAGGGAAAAGAAGTTGTTCACCATAAAAACAGAGATATTTTTCCTTTGGACTCATCAGGTAAAACCTGCTAGTATGTATACTTGGGGAATCATGATTACTTAGAGAGAGAAATGTGTTTTAATAAATGGTAAAGCTCTCTACTTGTAGAGCTCTCTGTTAATGGAGATTGGTTGGGCTCTTTCCAAACAGATCCTTGAAGGATGATAAAGGATATTCATGGTTAAAATGGACAAAAGGTGTCAGAAGAGAGAAAATGAGTTACTCAAAATAAATAATGCCAGTCTTACAAGTTTGAGGAGCTGAAGAACCTTTATAATCACGAAGTTTGCAAATAAAATTAGCATAAACGTTAACATGTAACTCTAGCGACAAAACAGACATTTTAACAACAGAAAAAATAATTTGGCTATGAATTTCTCTTTTGTATTACTATCTAGTCCTCAACTCTCTTATTTCTAAAAAGTAGTGAATTGTTAAGAATCATTGACTACCTGGATTTATATCTGGTCTTACTTCTGAGTTGTACATTCTGAAAAAAAAAGATGTGAAATTATTATCTCACTGTGTAATGGAGTAATGGAATAATTGCTGCATGCAGAGATATAAAAAGCAATCCTAGTTTGAGTTGAAGGTAATTATCTAATATATGTGATTTATTCAGAGGAGCAAACTCCCAGTATATTTTAGTATTTGTATTATATGCTCTGCTAGATGAGATTTTTTGAGTGTGTAGTGAGTAAAAAACCAATTGAGACATTAAACCACTAGGGTTATAATATTTCTTTGAGTCAAAAGAAAAAGTATGGATTTTTTATTTAATAATATAATTTTTATTTTGATCATAGTGGCTTACATATTGTTGACAATAATATTTTAGGTATATGTTAACTTAATATCAGGGGGATTCTCATCACAGAATTGTTCTCCCTACACCTTCGTTCCCATGAATTTTTAGCACGACACAAAAAGTTATTAAATTCACTATATAGATACAAAAATACATATCCCTTTTACTCTTATAACTTTGACTTAAAGAAAGATACTTATTCTAATTTATCCATTGTTTTCAAATACTTATCAAGCATCTATCCCACATCATGGGATACCGTACCAAGCATTGAGATACATACAGCAGCCATACTTACATGCCCTTAAAGAAACTCACTACAATGACTCTCCTCTCAGCAGTTGTTCATAAATATTTATTTGCATGCTGGGTATCACAAAGTTCTTGGATAATGGAGAACATGTTTCATTCACTAATTCTGCAGAGTGAAGACCCTAAGATTTTGACACATGTGTGTTTATTTTTGACACACATGCATTTGTGTTATGAGTAATCTGAGCCTTATTATGGTCCCTGCTTCCCATACTAAGTCTAGAGGGAGCCAAAGAACACTTGAGAAAAAAATTCAGACTTGTCTGTAGTAAACACAGGCTCCAAAGTCATCCCACTTAGGGCTCTATGGCCCGAGTTCCTGCTCTTGATTTCTGAGATTCTATCTCCTGTATTTTAGTCATAACAAACATCTCTTCCTCAAGTGTCACCAGACAGCCCCAACTGTGTTCTCTAAGACTATGTTCTTATTCCCCATGATTGGGACTTTATAAATTTCCCTTTATAATATCTTTCTTCCTTGTTAATGCCTTTCCGATTTTCTGACATTTATGTGCCATACATGGCACAAGATCAAAGGACTAATACGTGTATGTTTAATGAAAGAATATGATGTGCAGGATAGTACATGAGTGAAAAATGTGCACAGTGATAAATCATTGTTTACTATTCTAAGAGAAATATGTTAATAGAGAATAAATAGATAAATCATTTTTAAAGGCCGAGGAAGTATCAGTCTTAATACTAATGCAAAACTGAACAAAGCTTAGGAAAAAATAGACTCCAGTGGTTAATAATACAAATACTAGGGCTTAACTAAATAGGTTAAAGTAGACAACCAGACCCTGAGTTTATATGTTTAATTTTGTGGGGCAGAGTGTGGGAAGCTGAGTTATACCTGGCTGTGCTCAGAATTTATTTTTGGCCCTGTGCTCAGGGATTACCCTTGGCAGAGTATAGGCTACCATATGTGATATGGAGAATTAAATATGGGTTGGCATGGAAGGCAGACAAGACAAAGGCCATACCCACTAACCTACCTCAATGATGGCCTGACCCTAGTTTGAATTCTGGCTCTAACCTAATTGAAAAGTTGAATAACCTTGGAAAGAGCTAACCAGATTTTATTTTCCTTATTTAAAAGTAAGACCAGCAACCAAAAGATATTGTGATGAGAAAATGAGATATCACATTGTCTCCCCGCAAGATTCTACTTCCTGTGGCAGGCACCTGGGAATCTTCAGTAAATGATGATTATTAGCTGCTATTATAAGATGCTCACTTTTTTTTGTCAACTTCATCTTTGTGAGCTAAGTACTATTGAATGGAGAGTTCGGGTGGCAGCGTTATTGGGGTGCAAAGTTAGATCTCATAAGGAGATTCTGTGAGAGAAACTTGGGACATAGATGGAAGGCACAGAACAGAACCAAGTAGAAACTGAGGCTCAGACAAATATTCTGGGATTTGGACACTTAGCCCAACTTCTAGTCAGGCACTGGAATGAGAATATTGAAACTTCTTTTGATACCACCCAGATTACTCTGTCTCACCAATTTAATTTTTTGGGGGGTACACACCCGGTGATGCTCAGGGGTTACTCCTGACTCTGTGCTCAGAAATTGTTCCTGGCTTTGGGGGACCATATGAAACAACAGGGGATCGAACCATATATCTGTCCTGCGTCAGCCATGTGCAAGGCAATCGCCCTACCACTGCGCTATCTCTCCTGCCTCTTACCTATTTATTTTACTTCATATCCTTCACTGCTTAAAAATGGCCTTCTTTTTCTGATGCTTAGATAGATGTATCCTCAATTTAGTTAATACTATGAAGGTGAATTTTTTTCAGAGCATGGAAGAAACATACATTTAAATAAGATGAAGCTTGGCTTAACCATAAAAGCAGAAATTAGTCATTTCAGTGTAATCTAACCTGATCTAAACAAGGCAATGTACATATGCTGTATAAGCATTTTCCCTTCTAAAGATAATTCATTATCATCCTCAAGAGTAGTTAAATATAGATCTTTTGCCTTTATAGCCTTACTTTTGGAAACATAAAGATTTTATGTTTCTAATCCCTAGACAATTTTTTTCCCAGTATTTCTGTTTATCTTGAGTTCTACTTTCAAGCCATGTTTAGGGGCAACTGCAATGATTTCAGTAAAGTTTAAAGTTTTTTCAATTATTGTGTCAGAATTCTGGAACTCAGCAGTTATTTCACTTCTCTGGCTTATGCTGATTGCTCTCTGTGCATTGTTTTGTTTTACCCACTTGGTGTCTTTGGAATTCTCTCTGCTTGCTCTTATTTTCTTTTTGTTTATGGAATTGAGTTTCAGTGGGGTTTACATAGATAGGTTTTATATCAATAAAGCCTTGCTTGGTGGAAAGATTTCCAGTCTGAAAGTTTTTTTTTCTCTTTTTGGTCACACCCAGCGGTGCTCAGGGGATGCTCCTGGCTCTGAGCTCAGAAATCGCTCCTGCAGGCTCAGGGGACTGTATGGGATGCCGGATATCAAATCCTGGTTCATCCTTGGTAAAGCCTGACTGCTGTGCTATCACTCTGTCCCCAGAAAGTTTCATTTTTCAAAAAAGTATCAACTCTGTAATCACTTCAAGTGACTTTGGTTTGGAGTCTAGGGATTTGTCATAACAGGGTAAATTTTTCTTTTCTCCAAAGGTAGATGATTTTCTGAGCCTTTAGTCTACATGGTCAAAACAACCTCTTTACTTAGACAATTCCTGTTCCAATTATGGGAATGTGGGCATGAAAATTCAGAAACAAATGTGATATAGGGACAGGGTAAAGGGTCATGGACCTCTTGGTGTGGTGTCTCAACTTTGTATATATAAACTAGAAACTTGAACAATATCATAACTCTTATCTGAACTATAAGAAGGCTCTTTTGTGACCACTTTGAAGACCTCCACCCCATTTTTGAGCGGCCATACCTGGCAGTACTCAGGACTTACTCCTGGTTCTGCAATCAGGGGCTTAGAGATCCTAGAAGTACTCAGTACTCAGGGGGCCATATTGGGTGCCAGAGTTGGAGTAAAACCTCCGTGTAAAAATTCTTAAAATCTTTTTAAACCAATACATTCAAGATTGCTCCATCTGCTCAAAACAGCCTCACCTACATTTTCTGTTCCTGGCAAACTCTTCATAGCTCTTAGGCTATTCTCTGCACAAATCACTAGTTTCCATGTTTCCATGGCAACTTAATCATACTTCTGGAGCTGTACATTTATTGGAAAATCTTAAGTGTTTCTGCCACTTTCTGTTTGTGTTGACCATGAACTTCAGGGCAGGTAGGTCTGAGCTTATTTTTAAGCTTTTCTGAAATCATTCTTGAACTTGGTAGTGCTCATTCAATGCATGACAGGAGAAGAGTTTCAAAAGTATCCATATTCTAACATGGAAACACAATGATTTCCATTGGCCTCTTGTGTTACTCTTACTGTCTGGGATGCTTTTCTCTTTTCTTTATTCATACCCAGTCCTTATGTGGCTCTTAAAACCCAACCTAAAAGTCCTTTCTTCTGGGAAGTCTTCTGGGAATTTATATGAAAGAAAGAGGGAATCACTTTCTCCTCTGGCTCTCTTACCATTTACCTCACGGAATGGCCAATGTTTCAGAAATGTCACCTTCTCCCTGCAGTTGATTGAGAGTTCTGTGGAGCTCATGTTTTATTCAACTTCATACTCTCTGGCATGGAACACAACATGCATGCACAAACACATACAGATAGGAATGAAGCCAGCAAAAAAAAAATGTAAAAACCAAATGAAAAAGACAAATAGAAAATTAGGGAACTGCATAATATCAAAATGATGACCTGATAGATAAAATATATAATGAAACTATTTATTTTTATTATCCTACAAGCCATGAAGAGCTCAAATAACTTCTCCTTTTGTCTCCAGAGATAGATATGATACCAAGGGCCTCTAAACTAATTGATATTTTTTAGCATACACATGAATATTTGGTATCATCAGTTTTATGGGACCGGCTAAACTAAAATCTAGACTTTTCTTCAGTGAGAAGCATTAGAATTTAGAACAAAAAGGGTGTCCTATTTTATTTTTCATTGTATTGACTGAAATAAATTGTGTAGTATACCTTGACTATTCTTGACATCCTGGAGTAAATCAGTTGACCAAATATTTGAAGACTAATGTTTGAGTTTTCAATTTGATTCCACTGGTCTTTATGCTGTTTTTTTTCTGACATTTTACAGTTTGGATTACTATAATTTCATAAGGCAAGTTGAAATTATAAATCATGGTACCTTTATCTTATTCTTTTTAATCAGTTGTTTAGCCAATTCGAGTATTTTATTCTTAGGAAATCTTTTAGGATTATTTCATTGCTTTTTTATTTTTGTAAGAAGTAGCATTAAGTTTTGTTTTTTTTTTTTTTTAATGTCATGCTTCACTTCCTCAAAATAAGTTTCTCTACAAAGAAAAACAAAAGTTCAGTATCAACCACTGTTGCTATTTTCTGGGTAAAGGAAAGGAATTTGAAAAAGATGAACATCTCAAAGCAGCATGATTTGACCAACAGGCAGGGTTAGAACCAAACAATATATTCTTCACACAACACACAATGTTTTAATATGTCTTGCTTGTTTTTTGGGTTTTGTTTGTTCTTGGTTTTTTTGCCCTGGGGTGGGTTGTTATCTCTGCCATTAGTTTGAGCCCATTTCCTGTTAAAGATTCTGGAAGCACAAATGCATTCTTAGTTAACAATTGTCAGCTAATTCCACATATGCTCTTTTCTGAGTCTCTGAGTCTGCCTCCTAGAGTTTTAACTGTTTAGTGGTGGCACTTTTAAGAAGCTCCAAGCATTGTCATTACATGAATTATACATGGCTTATAAAATGATGATTTAGTCAGTGGAAAATTAAATCCATCAGTGTTTTCCAAATCTGAGGTAGGACATTCATCAGAAAAATTGTTCAATTTTTAATGAACTGTATGGTGTGGTTGATGCTGCCTAAATTATTCCTTCTCTGTCATAACCCTGGTTGCAGAATACAGTGTAGAATTACCAGCCCTTCTAAGCTAATTGTGTGTGTGCGTGTGTGTGTGTGTGTGTTTGTGTGTGTGCAAAGATTTAAGTCACAATGACATACCACCTGACATAAGAAAGTTACCTGGGCTTCCCAGACTTATTTCACATATACAAAGGGGCAAGTTAATAGTTTAGAGGTTTCTGTAGAGATTATTGTTAATTTGTCTTACATTCCTTGCTCTGATTCTACCCTTCAAGCTCATTAGATGAGGACCACTTTTTCTATTCAGACCCAACCATGTCTTTTACCTTTTATTTATATATTTTTTCTACCCTGGTCACTGTTCAGCTTACTCCTGGTTTTGTCTTCACATATCATTCCTTGGCAGAAAGGGGAGCACTAATATTAGGTGCTGGGAATTAAATCTAGGCAAATACCCTATTTGCTGTACTAGCTTTCTGGCCCTATCTTCTCTCTCTCTCTCTCTCTCTCTCTCTCTCTCTCTCTCTCTCTCTCTCTCTCTCTCTCTCTCTCTCTCTCTGTGAAAGCCCATATAAAAGTAAGGTCCTGACTATTAAAATGAAAAAAATTACTTATGAGTGTTCCAAGGTGATAATTGTGATGAAATTAAGGTCTAAGAAAGGGAGACTTCCACTTCTTACTCAGTAATGCAGCCGAACTAAAAGATAGATTCCAGGTTGGAGTGATAGGTCAGCTGGTATGGTATCTGCCTTACATGTAGCTGACCTGGGTTCAATCCCCCAGCATTCCATATGGTCCCCTGAGCCTGCCAGAAGTAATTTCAGAGTGCAGACTCAGGAGTAACCCCTGAATGCTGCCCAGGTGGCCCCAAACAAATAAACAAAAACAAACAAGCAAGAGCAAAGAAAAAATTCCCCCCAGTGTACAGGTATATCTACATTACCTGCAAACTCAAAGTGATTTAAACATTTGCTTACTCTCATTATATCTCCTCCTCTTTTTAGTGCACTTAATTTATGATACAGGAGAAACTCTGATATGCATTTTAGGGAGATCTATTTATTTTTTCAAAGTCTATGTTTCAACTCCATGAGAAACATCCAATCTATGACAAACCTGTGGAAGGAAACCATGGAGATGGAAATCTTGTCACCAGTTCTTGGATCTAGTCTGCCACTGGACCAATAGGAAGAGATACATTTTCTTTATGTCCGTGTGATAGACTTGCACTTGCTCAAAAGCCATCATAGTCTGTTCCTCCCATTTTTCATGCCAGCCCATTTTTGTGATAGACAGCCTATGTTTAAACACTTGGCAGTCTGTGCATTTGCAACCATTCTTTCTAACTGGAAGGCTCTTCTTCTTTTCTCAGAAATCCTGAACTCCAGTGAGTGGGATGGATGCTCTGTCGCCTCTCTGGGAGCTCCCCAACTGAGCATCAAATTTATTCCCTTCTGCAGTGTAGTATAGCTGAGGTTGTCACTTAATGGATCTTCATACTTTGGTCTTATCAAACCTGCTCCATCCTGTAATCATCCCTGAAATCTGGAATAAAAAAAATCTATTCGATTATAAGTTTTCCTCACTTCAATGTCCAGTCCTCCATGAGTGGCCATTCATATCTGTTAGTAGTACCAAGTCCCTTACCTGTGTATAAGTACCTGCTTATCTGTCTGTATGCCTGTCTGGGACTCCAGCTGATTTCTGAATCTGCTCTTATCCAGGAGCTCTGCTTCCAAAATGGCTTCTCTCTAAACCTGTAACAGAAGGAATGCCATACCCATCTAAGTCCCTCTGCATTGCCAGAATGTCCTCCTAAAAGGAATTGCTCGTGCTTGGCCACTTTTCATTCTGATCTCAGTTCATTAAACAAACTTTAAGGTCAAAGTAGCCACCGAATCCTCCCAGTGCTCCCTTCTGCATCTCTGATGTCATAGTCTTTATGATTACCTGCCGACTCTATTCTCTTTCTTCACATCATTAAGTTTTCATTACCAGAATTACTACTCTCTTAAGCAAGGGGTTCTGACCTTCTCTGCTATGTGTTATATTCCCAGCATGTGGCACGCATTGGTGAAATCAATGCATGTTGAAAATGTCCACCCAATCGGCATATGTCTTTAAGAGCCAGATCTAGGGTTGAAAAACAGAGCCATCCCTATCGGGTTTATTATCTCCTCTGGTTTTGCTGTTTGCATATTTGTAAGATGGGGGTGAATCACACTCCTAGGAAGCCTGTGAGGAGTGAATCTTCTGTACATTATCAGAGTATGATTTAAGGAGCAAGCTCAGTGAATGCAGTTGTGATATTCGTAACTATCAACAACTTTATACAGCAGGAGGAGCTGTGAAGAGGGTCTGAGATACCTCAATGGATTAAGCTCATACTCTGCCTGCAGGAAGCCCAGGTACAAAGGCCAGCACATTATGATCCCCAGGGCATAGCAACCAGTGACTCCTGAACACAGAACTGATAGTAGTTCCTTAGCACTACTGGGGTCATCCAAAGCAAAATAAAAAAAGAGGGCATGGTGGGTATGAAGGAGTGCTAAAGGGAGTGCAAAGGTTTGTGCCAAGGAACACACATGGGCACCATGGACTTTCTCCCAGTTCCAAACGCTAGCAAACATTGGGGGAAGGATATTTATTTAGACTCCTTGGAAAGTTAGATACTCCCTGAGTAATGATTATTGCACCAAGGGCCTTTATTCCAGACGATGCTTTTATGTGCGTCTGGACTCCAAGGAAAGAACCTGACTGGCCTCTCTAAGAATGGTGAAATATTTAAAATTGCATTATGGCATGGGGAGAGAATTATGCATGCAGCAAACATATGGCAGAGACAAGATTTCTCCCGCTGAAGGAAACAAGTCCAAATATGTAACATACACACATTCTCCTTCCTATAAATACACAGATTGGATGATGCTGCAGCAACATGTTGTTAAGTATCAGGATCCCAGAGATATCACTTGAAATACGTTAGCAGAAGAACAGATGGTCGGCATCCCTCCTGGTCTGAAGGTATTTCTGGCTGTCATGTGTTTCTTCTATAAATAAACCTCACTGAGAGCCAGCAGAAGGTAGGCATCCTGACTTTACAAAAGAAAGCACTTTGAGAAAAAAAATCAATCTACAGGCTGGCTATTTTTGACGTAGAGATGGTTCTAGCCCAGACCTTAAGGACTAGAGACCTTGGGAAAAACAAACAAACAAACAAAAACAAAAAAACACTGCCAAAGCCACCCACCTTTTCTAAATGAAATCTCACTGAATTTGAGGCAACTTGGCTTTTGAAGAATGATTCCATAATTCCAATATGACATCTGGAATATTGTTAAATATTCTACCAATCCATATCTAATTCTGTTAGCTTCTCCCTAATGTCACTCATCTTCCCTGCCTCGGGATTTCTTCCATTTTGCTGGGCTTGTCCCACAGCAGGCAAAAGAATTTCTCTGTTTTGAATTTTGTTTGTTTGAAAGCCACCCCTGACAATTCTAGAAGCAACTTCCGAGAATTTGAAGGAGTTAATCCTAGTTGGCTTGGGGAACTACAGAGATTGAACTGGAGTCAGCTGCTCTGTGCAAGGCAAATATCTTACCCCTTGTGCTATCACTTCAGCACTGAGTGAGTGTCTGTTGATTCTCCTCTAACTCTCTGAAAATGGTTGGAAAAGTGTTGGTCCCATCGCCAAAGGACAACTGTTTCTCAGACAGCATTCAAGATAGTTCTTTTCCTTACAACTATACAACACATGGTGTTCCATTAGTGTTATTGTGTGATATGTCCAATATGTTAACTCTCTGATGAAGGTACAAAGGTTTTATAATCAGAAATAAAAAGAAAACTTTTTTGCCGTAGGTCTTTGCTTCCTTTACATCTCATCAAAGGAGATTAACAACTGGCATGCATTATTTCAAGTTCTAAATTTAATACCCAGAAAGACTCCTTCCTAGAAACTAAGGATAAACATTTACTCTCTAAAGTTCAATGGTAAATGCCCCTATACAAAGGCAAACAGTAAGTTTAGAATGGGAATAGCTTTGTCCATTCATCATTGGCTTTGTATTCTTCAACATCATTAGGAGAGTGAAGGATATATTATAAACTTGCTCAAACTGGAATACCGTCTCATTCTTTAAAAGCCTCTATGTCTACCTCCATTTTATCCCAATTATTCACTTGAACTCTCTGAACAGTCATGTCTAGGACTCTTGGAATGAGCAATTGCCTAACTGAAAGAGTGGTGATGATGATGATGATGATGGTGATGATGATGATGATGTTGGAATCTTAAAGCCAGTATTAGTACATATTTTTTCTGTAGACAATAAAATAGAGTGTAGACTCTTGACATAAAATCCCCCTTTAAAATCTAGTCCCCAGATCCCTGGGTGGGATTGGTATGCATTTCTACCAGTTTTTGATCTGTTTGACTCATTCCTTGCACATTCATTGATGCATGCACAGAACATAGGCTGCAATGGGCCAGGAAGGTAAGCTTTTATTTAATCTATATATTGACAAATGAAGCCTGAAGCAAATAAATTTTCAGAAAAAATTATCTTTCTACTTTACTTTTCATAAAACAGGTATTTTCTTCACACATTAAAAATAGTTCTTCCGAAGATGACAATTCTTTTCACATTAGATTTTTATCTAACAGTGTTAAAATAGTCTAAGACATTCAAAACATAGCAGAAAGTTTTTCCTTTTCTTCAAATCCTTTGTTCTGACATTCAAGAAGGAACTGAGGTCTCCAAATGTAAGAACGTTAATGAAAAATGTAGCCTTTTGTTTATGTACTTAATTTTAGCAATGGCTATTAGTGGTCATTTTAGAACTTATGTTCCATAAGAAAAGCTGTCTAATATAAATGAAAGTACATTGGAGACCTTAAAAGATTGTGTTCCTGTGTTATTTACAGTTCCTGATAGCTTTGGGGTAGCATGTCCCTGAAGAGACAGCTGACATTTCGAACAATTCTCCTGCAATTTCATTGATGGAGATAATCCACTTGTGGACTCTGGTTATCAACTTTGCTTTTTCCTCAACAACCAACTTTCTCTAAGAAATAGTTCCATTGTACATCTCCCTTTACTTTTCAAACATTTCTTTAGCCTTGGACTCATATTTTTTTTTAGATATTTGGATGATGTCAGGATGTGAAAACAATGAGAAATCAAGCTGAGAGAAATGTACACAGGCCCGGGAAAGCTGAACATTTAGTATGTTATCTCTGATTTCTCATCTCTCAGTTTTCCCTTACATGGTTTCACTTGGAAGTTATTCTGAAATTTTTTTGTTCTAATATTTGTTAAAAAGTGTCTTTATTTTATAATTGTAAATAATATATATTCATATTAAGATATAATAATTGCAGAATCATGTTAAAAATGAACATACCTGGGGCTGGACAGTTAGTACAGTAGGGAGTGCACTTACATTACATGTGGCCAACCCAGCTTTAATCCCCAGCATCCCATATGCACCTCCAAACATCATCAGTAATTATTGAGTTCAGAGACAGGTATAACTCCTGAGCAGAGCCAGCTATGATTCAAACATAAATCCCCAAATATGAACTATACCTGAGGTCAGAGTTAGGTGTTTACCTTACTTGTGACCATTCTCACTTTGACTATAAGCATAGAATATTGTCCCTGAGATCTGCCAGGACTGATTATTAATCTCATTCAAATCTCTCTCCTCCCAAAGAGTGCTCATATTATATGTTTCAGTGTGTATACATATGTATACTGATAAGAGCAACTGTGTGAATGTTTTGTAATCCCTTTGATTAATCCAAATAACTATCTCAACATAGTGGTTAGTGCTACTAGATATTTTTGTCATTATATTTAACTTTTATATCTTGGAATATCGATTGTAGAACATTGAAAATTGTACATAGAAGTACTATGTAGTCATCTCTCAGTTTTCTAGCTGCAAGAAACTGCATCCCGCCTAGAAGCAAAACAAAATGACATAATCCTACTATGCACAGGAAGTAGTTCCAGAACAACTAACCCATATCCTCATGGAAAATAAAGGTACCAACTAACTTACAAAATTTAACTGTGGCTCATGTTGTCTTTAATTTTTACAAGCATTTTGTTTAGTCAGAACCCAAGTGTTGTGTTTGGTTCAGTTAAGATTTTTTCAGACTTCTTCAACAACTCCAAGGTGCTTTTGTTTTTCTTTTCAATCTTGTTCAACTGATACTGGTACTATTCCACTTGGGTTACCCTGCATTTTTGTTTATTTTAACTTTTTATTTGAAGCAAGGCAGTTGTAAAACATTCATCTGATCCTAAGAGATGGATACAAACAAATCTATACTCAGAAAACATCCTCTCTATTTTTCTATCTCTTTCTTTTCTTTTACCTGTTCTTGGACCATGACTCCTTTCACCCTTTCCAATCTATTCTTTGCATATCACCGATAACTTTACCTTTACTGTTATTCTTCCTGTCAAAATTGTGTTTCACAATTGTGTTTCATTATGCATGTGTTTGTGTTTTCTTTCTCTTACATAAAGAATGGATGTTCAGTTTTTTACTGCTTTGACTACTGAACAATTGTGAAATCTGAAAAGGAAAATCTGATTTAAAACAAACCATAGTAATTCCTGAACCTTTGATTACAAAACAGAAATTACTGAGCAGCGAATAGAGAGGAATTAAGAAATAGATGGAATAAAAGTAGAATAGAACAGTGGCTGAAGGTTCTTGGGAAATTTTAGTAGTGATTAGGTATAGTGACTACACATATCAAAGTCCTAAGTATTTGCACAACTGTAAACATGTGACTAAATTATAATAATAATTAATAAAATGTTTTTTTTATTATTTGTGGGGCACACTTAGTGTCGTCATGGGGTTATTCCTGTCTCTGCACTCAGAAACCACTCCTGGCAGTCTTGGGGTGCTGTCTGCCATACCATATTGGATGCCAGGGGTCAAACTCAGTTGGCTGCATGCAAGGCAAACACCCTAACTGCTGTGCTATCTCTCTGGCCCCATAAAATGTTTTTAATTATAAAAAATAAAAGAAATGGGCCAGAGATGGTACAGCCTGCAGAGTGTCTGCCTTGCATGTGGCCAACCCAAGTTCAATCCCTGGCATCTTATATGATTCCTTAAACACTTTCCAAAGTAACTCCTGAGTACAAAGCCAGGGGTAGCCTTTGTGCATAGCCAGTTGTGGCTCCCAAATAACAAAGGAAATCAGGAATTCACATAAATATCTCTACTGATGTGGCTATTCAAAGATTTTAGATGCCATGACAGAAAACTGCTCATCACCACAAACTCCTGTTATTTTTGCTCGAAACCCATCTTTCCAACTTTCAAAGCCTAATAAAAATTCATAATCCATTCAGATTTGCATAAAGTTGGTCAACTATTCTTACTGGGCATTGCTGTTCTTCTGTTATTTATTTCTGAACAAATACAACTTTATTTCATAATAACCACTTTAATTTTGTTTTAATTTTTGTTATAGAATATGCTAGGTATCACATCATATGCATTTGTTTAAAATATCTATTCCCTTACTTTTGTTATACTTTTATGTATATGTTATAACGTATTTTCTCCTTCCATTGGTCAACCATATTTTACTCTTTGATAATTCTTCTATGTGTGTGTACTTGGATCACTTATAATATTTTATAATAAAAACACTATAGCAATGAGCTCCTTGTGTGTGCACACACATATTTTTTGTTTTATTTGTTCTGTTTTCTGGACACATCTAACTGTGCTCAGGGCTTACTCCTAACTCTGCTCAGGGAACACTCTTATGGGGCTTCCAAGGATAATATGTTGCCCTCTTGATTAAATCCAGCAAATTTATGTGCAAGGCATGAGCCCTATTTTACTAATTTTCCATCTCATTGTTTATTTTTAATTGGGTTGTTTATATTTTTACTTGTGAATTCCCTGTGCATTTTGAATAGCAGTACTTTATCAGATATGTCTTTTGCAAATATTTTCTCCCACTCAATCATTTGTCTACTCATTTTCTTCGTCATGTCTTTCAGAGCAGTACTTATAAATTTTAATGAAATCCAAGTTATCAATTATTACTTTACAGACCATGTCTTTGATGTTTTATCTTAAAGCCATAACTATATCCAAGATCTCAGATAAACTTTACCCAATAATACCTTTTTAGATTTTAATGGTTTTCATTTTTAAATTTTGAAGATTCATTTTTGCATGTGGATGCCCATTTATTTTAATAATTTGTTTTACTACAGTAAATACTTTGGCATTTGGAGGTGGGAATTTTGATGGATTCTATTGTTTTAACATGCATCATGATTAATTTTGAATTAGTTTATATGTTTGAGTAAAATTTTATATTTTTCTATATATTATATTTTATGTTTTCTCTATATTTTAGTAAAGGTCAACTCCTGGTAGTATGAGAAGCTAATCCTGACTAAGTGCTTGAGTTTTGTTCCTAGCCATACTTGGGAGACTATGTTCAGATTAAAACCGAAACTAATATACACATCAGAAATAATAATAACCCTTTGAATTATACACCCAGTTTATTCTTTATTCCTGAGTTAAAAATCTTATTATTAGAAATCTAAGTATTTTGCATATGGTACAAATTAAAAATACTGTCTCTTTTTATTTTCTACAATTGCTTTCTTTTTTTTATTGCTGGTGGTCCGTATGGTATATATTTTCACAAGCTTTTATGTAGACAAATTTACCAATATTCTTATTATTTCCTCTAGGCTTTGAATCCTAATTCAAATAGTCTTTCCTATCTCTAAAGGTAATAGCACTTTATCCATGCAGTACTTGCCTCGTTTTATATTTTATATTGAGATTACCAGTCTATTTGCAGTTTATTCTTGTTGCGTATGTGTGTAGTGTGCAAAAGGAATCTCATTTTATTTTTTTTCCAAATGACTGTTCAATTCTCCCAGTGCCATTTATTTAAAATCCACTTTACTTAGAGAGTGTCTTGATCATCATGCCTAAAATCTACTTTCTGCTTTTTGGATTATTATGAACAAAATTGGGATCTTGGTTTCTGTTTTCATTTTTACCCTCAAATTACAGTTTTAATAAGAAGCTCTGATCATTTTAGTATTTTCCCACAAAGTTTTGCCTCTCCTTAATATGCTGATTTAGCCTAGACCACTTATCAGAAGGGCATGCATTTTGATGCTGCAACACCAGCTCATATTGCTTCTCTGTGACTGCAAGAGGACATGATAGACTTGTGTCTTTAGTAGCCTTTGTAGAATGTTCCACTATTAACAATTCACAGTTGCTACTGAAATGATCACTCTCATAGGAAGTAAACGTCCTTTCTGGATAGCTGCATATCATGAGACCCTCTAAATATTAGTCTCCAGGCTATGAACTATAAGAGTGGATATGTATATTTATTATCTGCCTTATTAATTGCCCTATCTTCATGATTTTGTACAGTGCCTCACAATAGGCAGGAAAGTAAGACTTTAATGACTGTAATAAGTAGTGTATTATTATTTCAAGGCCAGTGTTAGAAAAGCTATAATATCTGACTAGCAGCTGTTAAAGATCTATTTGTCAATTGTATTTAAATGGCATTGCAAATGCCTATTCCTTCTATAAATTAATTAGCAACAGGTGAATCCAAAGTTGCATCAAGACATTTCACTTTTATTAAATCACTGATTTTTAATTATAATCTCACAAACCAGTTTATTATGAACCTGATAACAATGAAAGAAAATAAAACGGAAAAAATCTTCATTTATATCATATAAATTACCAAGTAAAACTTGATATTTGGGTTCTAACTTCCTTGCCACATCCATTCTCAACAATTTATTGCAAGGTTGTGATTTTCCCCCTTAGAATAAATAACCTTTATGAGATTGTGCTAGTAAAAAATGCCCATGGCCCTCCCACCCATAATCATGGCTCATAGAATAATAATTTACTGCTATTTACAAGCTATTTCTTAAGAGGTTATCAGAACTTTTCTGCTTCTTACAATATTATTAGCATACTCCTGTCTGTAGCAAGCAATAAATAATTCAGACTGAATTTGACAAAAGCAAATATTTGTCCTTTTTCACTTTCTGTTGACTTGGGAGAAAATTATTTTTCCTCTTCAATTGTTTACTGAACAAAATGCATTCACATTGTTTTTTTAAGCCAGTTGTGTAGTCTGGCCTAATTTTTCCCATTGTGTTGATGAATAAATTGTACAAAGGCTGCTTCTCCAATAACAAGAAATACTGCTAAGAAAACATTCAGTTCGACCTATACAATAAAATACACCAACCTAATGTCTGGGGCAGATTTCAGAAATCAATTCTCTTCTGCTTCCAAAAAAAAAAAGTCATTTTATTCTGAAAGACAAACTCTCATAGACCAATATGAAAAATGAAAGTCTTTATTCAGAGTCACTTCTGATTTTCTGATGGGTCAATAATTGTATTTAATATGTGTAAAGATAAATCAAAGGTAGTTTTAAATAATAGTGGTATTTTTTAAAGTTTATCGAGCCCTTCTTGATAAAAATACATGATGATAAAAGTACTATGTAATTATCTATAGCATTTTATTGCTAGATCATTGTGGATCTGGGTTTGGAGGTAGCTGTGATGTAGGAAAAGAAAATAGAAAATGAATTGGATTTTTGGGTTACATATTTAGGTTTAATATCCCCAGAATGATGTGTTAGTCTCTAAGGGGGATCAATCATCTTAATCTCTTTAAAAAGGGTAGATTTGAATGAGATTTTCACATGGAAGTTTTTTTTCTTTTTTTTATGATCTAAAATTGACTTTTAAGCTAGGTAAGTATAGTAGTGTCCATAGTGACTGTTGAATTATCCAGGTCCATCTCAGTTTTCCACCCCAGGAGTGGAGAATAATGTCCCTATTATCCACATCAGGATGTGGTCTGGATTCTTTCTAATAAAAACCACAGGTTTCTTGAATTTCTAGCTTTTCTCCACTGAGAAATAATCTGCTTCCTAAGAGCGGAAACCTTGAGTGTTGAGATTCCTGAACCCATTTCACCCTCTTCAATGTGTGTGTGGATTATTTCCTGCACTGTTGTTTGCTTCCAAATTTATGTCTCTCCAATGTCCTGGTCTTGGAGCATGATGATTACATCGCAATTGGCACCTGACTCAGCCAATGATTGGTGAGATGTTTATTCTGTGGCCTTTTAAGTGGATTTCAGTGGCGTGAGTTTTTAAGCTTGTGACTATTTGGTTCAAGGTTGTGACAATGGCTTGACTTTTGGGATTTTTGCTTGAGAAACCCTGGCTTTTCCTCACACAAATTGTTGCTTTCTTCCTTCCAATAGTCAAGATAAAAACATACTGATGTAGTGATTTATGCATTAGTGACTCTGGTAGTAGGTTTTTGTTTGTTTGTTTGTTTGTTTGTTTTTAGTTTGTATGTATCCTGAGGTGTGAATAATTCAGGCTAAATATTCTAATTTAGCACTAAAAGTTTCTGACGTGCTTTCTATTGCTTCTAAGAGACCTCTAAAATTGAAAAATAGAAAAGAATATCTGATTCTTACTCATGGTCAAGTTAAATGTCCTGAGGTCAGTACTACACTGCACCCTACTAGCACTGGAAGAACCAAACAAGTCTCTGGTTGCTTCACCCTATGATATCGGCTTTAAAAGTGAAACATATTCAGGAATAATCTCCCCAAAGTTACTCATGGATGATTTGAATCTATAAGCACTTTACACTAAGCTGTCCCGTTTTCAACTTGCCCTGGACCCAATATCAACATCTTCATACACAATAATAACTAGAAACTTTCTTTTCTATTTTTACCTTTCTGACTATTCTGTCAATGTCCAGGGTTTATATCTAGCTCTCTGTGTAGGCATCACTCCTGGAAGGCTCCAGGACATTGTATTTGGTACCAGAGATCATTGTATCTGTAAACCATCACTCCTAACCTGGAGATATTATTGGTAGTCACAAGTAAGCCCCGGCTTATCATGTGGTCCACTGAGCAACCCCAAGATTGATCCTGATGAGAGAATCAGGAATAAACCCCTACACAGTCAGAGATTTTGAAGATTTTCCTGTTTTTCATATAGCAATCACTCCTGCTGCTATGAAAAGGACCATATGTGCAAAGATTGACCCAGGAACAATACAAAACATGTATTTCTTTCCCTAATTAATAGTTGGAATATAAGCCACTAAGAGATCATAATTTTTCCAAGATACTTGACTGGGTTAATATATTTTCATTCTGATGATTCCAAAACTGCCAAAGGAAGGCTGTGTGTGTCTTAACTCTTTTCTGTACTCAGCTATCAAAATATAACCTGCATATGTGAATTAATATGTGTTTTAAACTTAAAAATAACAGTGAAATAAGATAGGGCCTGGGAGATGGCATGTAGGTAGGGCATTTGCCTTCTATGCAAAAGGATGGTGGTACAAATCCCGGCATCCCATATGGTTCCCAGAGCCTGCCAGGAGCGATTTCTGAGCTTAGAGCCAGGAGTAACCCCTGAACGCTGCCAAGTGTGACCCATAAACCAAACCAAACCAAACCAAAACAAAACAAAGGAACAAACAAACAAAAAACAGTGAAATAGGATAAAGCTTTTATTCTCTGAGTATGCTTCAGTACCTAGCTGGAACTATTGGTTTTTCAATTCTTTCTTCTGAACTTTATATCTTGTGCCTGTATGTATAACTTAGTTGCTACTATAGTTTACTATTCAAAAAATGATATTAAAATGGACCAATCAGCAGGTGGATATTGGACCCACCAGGATTTTTTACACTGTAGCAAAAAGCCTTTTGAGTGCTTTTCAATATTTACAATGGAAAATGTGGTTCTATGAAGGTTTGAAGAGTAAAGTTAATAGTCCAGATCACTCTTGAAGGATGCTTGAGGAGTCATGTTGTATTATGAGATGCTTATAGGAGAAGGGGCGTTCACCTAAGTAAATAAGCAGGCAAGGTTACCCCATGTGGTTGTGCTGTTTTGAGACCTGTTAGAAAAGTTGCTTTGAAGGCTTGAGAAAAGATTGACTCTGAAACTGAATATAAGGGTAGATATACAAAGATTTTTCATTAAGCTATGGAGCAATATACAGATTTTCTTGGGGAAAATTGACAGAGGCAGCTGGCAGGAGACAGTCAAAAGTGAACTATTCCTAGTCTTAATGGAGGGTATTCATCAGAAATTAAACAAATCAGGACTTAAACAAAGCTGATAGGCAGAATAGACATATAGAGGAAACTAGTGATTATCTAGTTGACTCAAATGCCATAAAATAAACTTGACATGAACACAAGCAATTTAATGAGTCTATTATTACTACAGTTTTCCAAGGCTAGTTTAAATCCACAATTCAATGCCTCATCTGCCACCAAAAATCTCAGACATTGGAGGTCTTTGCTCATTTATTCTTTCCTTTGACATCTACAGTTAAATGCATTTTTCAAGGTTGCCTTAAATTTTTTTTAAAGAAGTGAAACTGAGAAATAATGATAGTTTATTGGAGTCACCAAAACACAGCAGAATTCCTTAAAAAGAACAGAACTTTGGAAATCACCACCTGGACCTTAATACATTTTAAATGCTTTTGCTATGATGGTAAGAAGATGAAAAAACTACTGACGCATGTAGTCTTTCCTTTAGAAAACCTTAATTTATCAGTTTTCTATGAACTCTAAGAACAACCCCATCATTGAATAATTATGGTAAAATGAAAAATGGTCACTGCACAACTTATTATAAAAATACAGCAAGACAATGTTGGTTTAGATTTGATAATCAGAAAGATACAAAAATCTCCAACTCTTCTGTAAAATCTTCAACAGCCTATATTTTCTTTCTTATACTTCAAAGAGACCTGCAACAACAGACACAGCTGTTTAGATTAAGAAAGTCTTCAACTAGTTGCTTTTGATAGATGCCGATAGTAATGTTCTAATGTTTTTACCCTCAACATCAGCTGTAGAATGCTTTGGGAAAACATAGACTCCCAATACAGTTCTCACTATTAGAATGTTTTATGTATTTTAGGTTCAATCTATTATGTTTATAGTAAGTTTTTTATGTTTTTGTTCCTAATGATCAAAATATGTTTAATGTTTTTAAAAATATGTTTTTAATGCTTTTGTTCATAATGGACAGGCTTGTTTTGCATTATAGTAATATCTTTTGTTGGACTCCTAATACAGTACTCATTATGATAGTCTTAAAATATTTTAAATTATTTATTTTCTATTTGATTTTTCCTGCTCGTTTGATCTAATGGCTCTCTCTACAAATATCCTTGGATAAGACATCTGAATGTCATGGACTCTTGTAACTGTGCTCAGTCATTGAGTATGTTTTCGCAATGCTTTTTAAATTCATACTACTTTCCACTATATTATATGCCTTTGTTCTTAATTTGTTATCAGGAAAGGAACCCGGATGTTTAAGACATGTGATACACCAAGGTGTAGACTATTTTTCCAGTGTTCATTACTATATTACTTAGTATTCTACCTTGACTATTACGATTGTTTTAAGAATGTTTTATGCATGTTTTAAACTATGAAGCTTTTTTCAGCAAAGTTATTCTCTATCAACTTTGATTGCTCCAAGAAATTGGAGCAACTTCCACTTGATATGCTGGCTTTATATTTTATTATTTGTTTTTATAAAATCTTTATTTAAGCACCATGATGACAAGCATGAATATCGTTGGGTTTCGGTCATAAACAGAACACCCCCCTTCACCAGTGCAACATTCCCACCACCAATGCTTCCCTTTCTTTCCAATCCCTGCCTGTATTCGAGACAGGCATTTTACTTCTCTCACTCATTAAGATTGCCATGCTAGTTGTTAGTGTAGTTATTTACCTAACTGCACTCACCACTCTTTGTGATGAGCTTCATATTGTAAACTGGTCCTTCTGGCCCTCATCTCTGTTGATCCTCTCCACCCATTGTTCCCGGATTTATACATTGAAGCACTTTAAACCATTCCAGTGGGTCAATTTTTCAAATGCAACCTATAGATCATTCCTTTTGTCCATCTATGTGTGTGTGAGTGTGTGTGTGTGTGTGTGTGTGTGTGGTGGCCAGCTCTATGTCTGTAACGTCTGTCTATATTGTACGTAATAAAGGCACATAGACCCTTTTTTTGTATATGGTCATTTCTTTCTCCAAGAAAATTGACACCACAGCTACATAGTGGCCACTCTCATGCTTATGGTGATACTGTCTAAACTCCTTATCTGAGAGAATGATTTGGTGGTTGGCTGTTTTCTGGTCATCAGAGTTGTCATCTTCATTCTCTATGTCTGATGCTGGCCTGCATTGTTTCCCCATTGTCACACTTGTATTGTAGGTTTTTCTATGTGGTGTGGTGGTATTCATTGGCTAAAAGATATGCACTGCTATGCTCCTCTGGCTTCGCCCTTTCTGGGTGGGTCAACTCGCCTCCAAGGAAGGGGAGCCCTCGGTGGATGAAGCCTCACACAGGGTCAAATCTTAGGCCCGAGCATGTAGCAGAGAAGACAGTCCGGAGAGAAATGCTGGGCTTCAGTGATCCAGCACAGCTGCTAGTGTTATTTTTTTCTTTTTGTTGCAGTGGTGTTCTTTCATTAGAAAGAACGCAAGCCCGCAAAGACGTGCTCTTCTGGAGCCTCTGGAAGAGCTATTTTTCTGGGCCTTTTTCGACCCACTCCCAAGAGGTGCAGGAGACAGGACAGTGGAAAAACACGCACAGGCAACACTCACAGTTTCTCACAGTCGGGAACCACTGGGCAGGCGTAGATTTTCACAGCGTTATGGTGATACTCTGGTGTAAGTTTGAAGAACCAATATAAATCAGTCTCACTAAAATTGCTGTGGGCTGCCCTCTGCGTGAAGTTCGGGCCTTCAGTGGCACCATTGGTGTGTGAGATACTCCTGTTCTTCTCCAGTATCTCATTCTATATGAAGGCCTCCTACTCTAGGTCAACGCTCTGGCTGTTGCTGCTTTGATGTCACTTGGGTCATTGTACTGAGAGTCATCTTTAGAGAAAAAGCCAGGCACACAGTTACTGTTGATGTGTTCTCAGTGGTCGCATTTTTACCACTTCCCTTCTCCATTTACTGTTGATTTTAACAAGTTTTGGCTTTTGAGAGATCCTTGGCTCTAGGACATTTTTTTTTTTTTTTTTTGGTTTTTGGGCCACACCCTGTGACGCTCAGGGGTTACTCCTGGCTATGCGCTCAGAAGTTGCTCCTGGCTTCTTGGGGGACCATATGGGACGCCGGGGGATCGAACCGCGGTCCGTCCTAAGCTAGCGCAGGCAAGGCAGGCACCTTACCTCCAGCGCCACCGCCCGGCCCCTCTAGGACATTTCTTAATCTGTGACTGCTGCAAGCTGTTTTGTCAGATTCCACAAGACTATGTCGCTGAATAAAGTAGTGATCTGGAATTTATCCTCTCTTTAGACTAACTCAAAAGACTTATAGAGGGGCCTGGAGAGATAGCATGGAGGTAGGGCATTTGCCTTGATGCAGAAGGATGGTGGTTTGTATCCCAGCATCCCATATGATCCCCCGAGCCTACCAGGAGGAATTTCTGAGTGTAGACCCAGGAATAACCCCTGAATACTCCCGAGTGGAACACAAAAATATTTTTATAGGAGATATATATACCTCCTTTGTATATTTCTTAAGTGTATTTCTTCAATATGTATATTCCTTATTGCTTATTTCATTATGTTATGTAGTTATAACCCCTCCTTTCTTCAGATTTGCTAGTAGGAATTCTTCAAAGATAGTATAGATAGTATCCTTGGAGTTTTGTGCTTTTGATATAACAAGGTGCTAGGGATTGTTTGGTTTGTTATTATTTTCTCCTTAGGCTCCAATAGTATCCTGTGGCATTGCTATTTTTGCATTGATGCATTAAAATATTAAGTACTAAAAGGAGTTATCTGTTAGAAATAAGAACTCAGAAATATTTGTCACAAGGGCCTTACACTCTGAACATTTACCATAGTAACTTGGCTTAAGCTTTAATCACTTGGATATTAACCAATCACCCCAAACCAATCTTTGGATCCTCCATGGTTTTCTGCACCTACACCATGAATCAAACTTATACCAGAATTACCCAGCTTCAGTGGATGTGACTGCTTATATCCTCCCAGAACACAATTGCTGGGGAGGGAAGGATGGGAGCTCAGGACCCATCCTTGGCAGAAATAACCTCACAGAGCTTTTGTGGAGTATTTGCCTGAGCAGAGCAAATGCTTGAAGCTCACTCCCCTGGCAGCAAAAGAGCAGGCCCAATGGCTGACAAGGGCTGTGCCATGCATGGCAACTTGTCCCCAAGAGCTTTCCAGAATGATGCAGCTGCTTTGAACACCACTAATTTCACCACCACCTGTTCACCAGAATGTTCCTGTCTGCTAGCTTCTATGAGGACAAACCCTGGAACTCCCTTGGCACATGCTTGCCCCAGGGTGGGTCCTCATGCTAACCTGACTTGAAAATCAGCACTGAATTGCTTTGAAGGCAAATAAATACATGATTTATTTTCACTATTTTAAATGCTGCAAATAGAAAATGAAAGTCATATATGATTTTTCAGCCATATGTGACTTTTAATTATTTTTATTGGCTATTGCTTCTTTAATATTTATTGTTTTTATATTATGTGTACTCTAACATGTCCAGATGACTCATGTTAACGATATACTTTTATGATAACATTCAGATTTCTTTATTACTAGCATAGTTCAATTATGACCATCCTTATTTATTGAGCACCTTTAAATTCTGACTCTAAAGACAGACTACAGATTCCTATTTTTCCGGGGAGTTTTCTTGACTCATATACAAATTTCCTGACCCTCTCACTACCTTACTGCTAACTATTTACAAGAAAGGGATTTTGTCAATATTACCTTAATAGTTTTCTCACTTGAAATTGGTATCTATTTTTCATTTAAAATTTTAGAGGTTCTATCATCACTTTACTTTAATACAGAGACAAGCTTCTGTCAACTCCCAGAGTAGAATAAAGACAATTTTACATAAAGTTATATTATTTATAACACAATACAGAAAAACACATTAAGTTTTACCATCTATAAAATAGATGTAGCCTTTCATGAGAAAGTTCAAAAGGTGATTGAGAACCAAATACTGAGACCAAATTAAAACAAAACAAACAAAAATCTAGTTTATAGAATAACAAAGTTCATAAAAGTCAAAATTTTTGACCATCAGCTTACTTCAGGGTGAACAACAGCCAATGAAATTAAATCAGCTAGAAACTTGTCACCTTGGAAGACAAACATGGTAGAGCACTGCCAGTGTGCCTACAATTCCATGGACCAAGACAAAAGTTCTAGGGAGGGCACAAAAGAACACCATCCTCCAATCAAACATTTCCTACTGTGCTGAAGTCTTTAAATCATTAGAAAGGTCTTAGTGTGAAATAGAGCAAACATTTCAGTACAACTTTCTCAGCAAGAATCTTGAAGCACTGCTGGGGTGAATTTTAATATGGTCTTGTTAACATCTACCTCTCTTTTCATAGTGCAGAAAATTCAGAGTGGCACTCAGAATCCTCCTGATATGTGAAACATAGAAACCCAGATTCTTTTTCATTTTGGGTACAAAACATATGCAAAGTGGTAATCCCACAGGAATCAAAGGTATTACTCAAGAACACCTGGGCTGCTCAGGTGAGTTTCTGGAGCAATTACTCTGGAAATTGTAGAGACTTTGCAATAATCAGTGGTATTGTTAAAGCAACCTGCCTCTCTTGCTATGGGTATGTTTAAACGGAGTTCCAAATTATTTAAGTAGTAACCAGAACAAGGCAGAAAATTGACTTCAGCTGTGATATATTAGGAAACATGTGGTTTGTGGGATGCCTTCAATAAGTATTAAAGTCTGGGTGATGTTAGTGGAGGTGATTCAAAGTCCCAAATTGAGATCTTCAAGGTACTCAATGTGAAAATAGAACTTTCAACTCAGGACAACTTGCTTTCCTATTTAATACCTTTCCACAGAGAAGCTTGGAGGAAGTTTGTATCTAGCAATCTTAGAATTGGAATATAGATACATGTCCATGAATGTAGAATAATAGTCTACAAAACATAAATGTAGAATAAAATTTGAACACCGATGTGAATTGCCAATGGAAAACTCATTGTTCAAAAACATGTGAGTGGATACAGAAGTGGGATATTCATTGAGATGATCCTCAGTCACAAAATGAAACAAATGACTGGTAAGTGTAAGGTGACTCTATATTTGGAAAGATAAATCAAAAAATAGTAGTACGCGCTACCATGCAATACTATGCAGTATTTACAGGATGCTTTCGAATAGGAGAAACTAAATTATGGTGACAGAGTAGCTGTCAGGAAGGGTGAGGATTAACTGAAAACCCCTGCTTTGAAACATCATTTTCAAAACTAATGTTCTGTTTTGTGAATAGGTTGCAATTTTCACAAATGTATTCAGTAGTAAAAGTATATTAGTATGCATATAATATATGTGTACTCTACTACAAAGTTTATTTTTATTTTTAGAAAGTAAAGCTAACATGTCTCAAGTTTAAATAAATTTTTCTTATACCATGGTTATCAAGTATCTGTCGATCCAATCTGACTTAAGATTTATTCATGCGTGCAGTGTTATATGCTCCAGGATTTTTTTAAAAACTTTGTTTCTTATTCATTTCCATCAGAAATAAAGGAGGAAAAGAACATGTATCTTAACACAGTTGGGTTTTTCTACCCACAGGAAAAATGTAAGTCCCTATCTACTCTCTCTTTTCCTAGACTGTTTGAATAATAATTGGTCTTTATTAGTCATTTTTAATAAAAATGAACATTTAGAATATGACGTAATAATAGTGTCATCTTTTTTCATCTCTTTTCCAAGGAAGCCTACATCTAGAAAAAGTAGCCTTTATTTCAAACAGACTAAAGTTAAAACTAACATAATTGTAAAGTAGAAAGACAAATTTATTACATTTTTCTACTTCCCTGATGGCCTGCCAACAAAATTTAACTTGTGGTTCCTCTCTTTGGATTCATCATATTCAATATGGTAAATGATGGGCAAGTAAATATGACTATGAATCATCTGTAGCAGTTTCTCTGTCATGTACTTTACAAATTTTTCAAGTTTTTGGAAAGAGTTGATGCGGTTTGTATAAAACTGGTTTCAAAACCAAAGTCTTATAATAATTTTATTTTATACGGTCAACATCATCATTAATATAAGCATTAATGTTCCAGTTAAATACCTTAATGGTAGGTTTTCCTCTATTAGACCTCAAGTCAGTAAAAAGAGGATGATGGTCGTGGTGGGGGGGGGCTGGCAGTAGTAATGATAATGCTGATGTTGCGGGTGGCATACAGCTACTTAGGAAAATATTGCCTGGCAAGAAGAATGCAGACAGGGAATTTATTGCCACAACAATCACAAACTAGATATTTCATCTTCTAATTATACCACTTTTCATCTTTTCATTATCTTGCTCACTGCTATTCAGTAACACCAAAGCTATGTTCTTTAAATAACTTAGAAACACACACAATATTATTTTCCACAGCCTGAATTTGTATCTTTCCCATGGGTAAAACTAACCATTACATGCCTATTTTATTACATGAGGGCTCTACCTGGTACAGAAAATAAGCTCATAGGGAAAAAGAATAATTTATTATCTTTAAGCACATTTAATTTTAATTTTTTTTATTTTTAGAGAATGTGAAGATAGGCTACTAGATTTGAGAAACATCAGAGTTCTTTGCAATTAAATAACACATCAATTAAATGACACATTAGCACGTGACAGACATAGGTTGATTATAATGTAATGGGAAACTATGAAGTTGTCAGTGACTAAATTTGCACAAAGGGTTGTAATATTAGACATTGGTTTTCAAAAGTTCAAGACTGCAATTAAAGTTTTTATTTTAAGAGAAACTATTGGAAGAATCAACTGACCTTGCTTTTCTCTTTCTCAAGTCAGAAAATAAACAGTAAAAGTATATCTTAGTGGTTTGCAAGTGATTCAGAGCAGGATGCTTGGCTATTAGGAAACCATAGACTGGGCTGGAGGAAATGAGTTGGCTACAGCATGAGCTATAAGCCAATATCCAGGATTGTGGGGCCAGGGAGTAATGCCAAGGTGTGTTGCATTACTTGGCAGGGTTTTAAGCTCATTGCTAGAGGGCTGATATTATTCTGTGTTCAGATGTCCCAACATTTGCAAAACCCCTACCTTGACATTCAGTAGTTTTCAACAAGCCTTTTTATCTTTCAAGTGTCTTGATGAGGATATAAAAATGTCCTTTTGGATGACCATCCCCCAGGCCAAATTTTTAGGTTAAAATTTATTCATCTTTTTTACAGTGACTAATTTTAGATTGACAATCAACTGTGGCCACAGCCTATTTTCAGAAATGTCTTTCATTCCAGAAAGTCTGCAAATTTGCCAACAGTATTACCCAGGACAAAATATTAACTGCTCAAGAAATTCCAAGGCATTATCTATGCCAGAACTTCAAATAAAGGGTCTCTTGGGGGAAGGGTCACGACTGTATAGGAAACAAACTTACATCACTTCTATTCTGAGTTTGATTTTTATGTGACCTTGAGTCTTTCTAAGACTTTTTTTCTGGAACTCTTTCCTCTCTGAAAGGAAGGGAAATGAAAGGAAGGGAAGGGAAGGAATAAAAGGGAAGGGAAGGGAAGTTGAAGGAAAGGGAGGGATGGGAAGAGGAAAAAAAGGGATGGAGGAAGGAGAAGAGTGGACAGGGAGGGAAGGGAAAATAAAGAGAGGAATAGGAAAGGGGAGGGAAGGGGAGAGAGAAAAGGAAAAGTGAAGGGAAAAGAAGGTGAAGGGAAGGGAAGGCCTTGGCAAGTCTCCCAGGTTTAATTATAGCACATCAATCATTTTCAGTGTTTAATGTGAAGGATTCAAAATCACAGATTTAGGAAGTCTCTGAAAGCTGCACCTTTAATGTCAAAACAACTCTCTTAAACTTTTGGTCACAGATGACAACTCATCATACTTCAGCTTTCCTTTTCTCCCTCCCCTTCCCTTCCCTCTCCCTTCCTTTATCTTTCCTTCCCTTCCCTTCCATCCCACCCTTTCTCTCCCATCCAACCCTTTCACTCACCCCTTCCCATCCCTCCCTTCCCGTCTTTCTCTTCCCTCCAGTTTTTTCCCTTTACTTCCCTTCCTTCTCTTCTCTTCTCTCCCCTCCCTTCCCTTTCTTCTTTTCTTTCTCTTCCCTCCCCTCTTTTCCTTTTCCTTCCCTCCCTTCCCTTCCTTTCCTTCCCCCTTCCCTTTCCTTCTATTTTCTTCCCTTGCCTTCCCTTCCTTTACCTTCCTTTATTTACCTTTACTTCCCTTCAGAGAGAACAGAGTTTCAGAAAAAAAAAGCCTTAGGAGTACTCAATAGGGGACTTACTGTCAGTTCACAATAACAAGATGGGTAAAGAGAAGTTGATGACATTCAGTTATTAGGTAGTTCAGTCATTGTGACTAGGGATTTGGAAAATGCAACATGCTTACATACTTCAAGCACAAGTGTTTAAGAACTACTTGGCTGCAACTCAACTCTTACTCCTATTATCCAGCAAACTGCTAAGGTAGATTGCAATGAAATAGTTATTATAAGTAAATATATTTTGACCTTCATACTATTGACATACTATTGACATTTGTGTGCATGTACTGTGTGGGTGTCTGTGTGTGTTTCTGTGTGTTAATTGCTCCTTCTGTTGTGGAATATTAAGCAGTGTTAAAGCTTCTAACAACCAAGCATGTCATCTGACCTACAAAAATGAAAAAGATCCCAGACTTTCTCAAGCATCCTCTAAGGCATAAATCAGCCTAACCTGGTAACTACTATGTAATGTTTTATTGAATAGCTAAGGGCACTGGAGAGATTAAACCACCAAAGCAAACTTTATTTGCACTACTGGTTACTTGAAAAGAAACCCTAAAAATCCTAGGTCTGCTCATTACTTTTAGGAATTATATTTGACTACAAAAGAAGGCCATGCTTATAGATATAACAATAATATGAATTATCAATGACTGAGGAAAGTGTTTTCCAAAGCTGAATCCAATGTCAGATACCTCACTGGGTCTATTGAGAAGTCTTGAATTTAGAGTTTTACATTTAAGAGGAAAATCCAACCAAGATCAGAAATGAAGGTTTCTGGGCTAGATAGTCCAACATGTATGGTACTTGTTTGAGTATGGCTGACATGAGTTTAGATCCCTGGCACTACAAATGGTCATTAAAGCACTGCTAGTAAAGAACCCTTTGCTCAAAGCCAGAGGCAAGGTCTCTGAATGGCCAGGTGTGGCCAAAATCAGACCCAAAAAAATAAACTACAAAAATGAAGGCCTGAGGGAGAGACAGTTATTGAGAACTAGAATAGAAGCACTTTCTGTTGAAGAACAGCAGGCAGATGGCAGGATACAGAGAGTATAAAGATGAGATATTGGAGGCAAAAGAAAAAAAAAAACACTGTGAAGCTTTGTTTGGAAAGGCAGGAAACTTAGGAACTCAAAGCCAAAAAGGTGAAAAGAAAAATGTTAGCTGATGTGTTCACAGAATAGTTCTAGTACAAGACAGGCTGGTTCCTACCCAGAAAGGATGTAGAGCTCTTCTTCTTAAGGAATGGAACAAATTTAATATTTTATATTGCACTGAAGTCATAGTACAATGTGCAAGATTCTTGTCTTGAATGTGGTTGACCCTAGTTTCACCCTGGCACTCTACAAGGTCCTCTGAGACCACCAAGAGTGATCTATGCAGCACAGGTCCAGGTTTAAGCTTTGAGCATTTTTAGATGTATCCACAAAACCAAGGAAAAAAGAAATATATAGATTGTACAAATGTCTAGTGTAAGAGCACAGTTGGTCAGAACTCTGCTTTTCTTTACTTGATAAAACTGAAAAAAGAATGGTTCCACTGAGTCTATCTGAGAGAGAGATAGACACAGAATAGTCTCGAATAAGAATAGTTTCTTATTTAAGAAAAATAAAAGATATTATTGTAATAATGCCCAGAGACAATAGAGATGAGGGCTGGAAGGATTGGCTCACGATATGAAGCTCATCACAAAAAGTGGTGAATTCAGTTAGAGAAATAACTACACTACAACTACTACACTGTTAATGACTGAGAGAAGTAGAATCCCTGTCTCGAATCTAGGCAAGGGGTGAGAGAGGAGAGAGATGAGGACACTGGTGGTGGGAATGTTGCACTGGTTAAAGGGAGTGTACTTTTTATGACTGAAATCTAACTAAAATCATGTTTGTAATCATGGTCCTTAAATAAAGATATTATTATTTTTTTCTTTCTTTTTTCTTTTTGACAGGTATCACAAAAAAGGAAGGGAGGGTAGGAAGGAAGGAAGGATGGTAGGAAGGAAGGAAGGAAGGAAGGAAGGAAGGAAGGAAGGAAGGAAGGAAGGAAGGAAGGAAGGAAGGAAGGAAGGAAGGAAGGAAGGAAGGAAGGAAGGAAGGAAGGAAGGAAGGAAGGAAGAAAAATAAAGATATTATTAAAAAAACACAAAGAATGGTTCTAGACATGAATCCATCTTTTATTGGTAGACCTTTCTGGCAGGATCCCAAAAATGAGTCTCCTTCTTCTTAAGATTTATAGTAAAAAGATGATCTTCAGAAATATTGACCTTACTCAAGCTGGAAGTGGGTGCGGCATAAGCAATCAACTGCCTATTTGGAACAAAGTGAAAACAAAACAAAACAGACATGAACAGGTACACTTAATGCTTATTATTGGTGTCAATGTTCCCACATGGATCATGTTGACTTATCATACAGAAGCCAAAGGAACAAGGCCAGGGAAAGGCTGTGATGTTTTCTCTTGGCTGTCTATCTCTCACTGATGGGTTAGTATGACTAGTGTGTGCTGACTTTCTCATCCCAGGAGGCCTGATCCTTCTGTAAAAAAAAAAAAAAAACTGAAATGCCATCTTCACAACATGTATGCAGAACCCATACCATCAAGTGAAGGCCTTTTCAAGTGCTCTCTGCTGTCAAGGTCATAGTTTTCATCTTTGTGACTTTTTTCTTTACTTTCACTTAAAATACACAGAAACAAAAACACTCAGGCAGCAGAAAGCCAAGTTGAAATGTGTCCAACAAACATGGGCCCTCCTCCCCCGCCTCCCCCCAAAAAAGAAGATCTTTTTGAACATCAACCAATTAAATGATCCTGGAAAGGTGGCCAAAATAAATGTCTTTTGTGTCTAGCATTTAAACTGGTAGCTTGGGCTTTTCGGTTATCTGGAGGGGATTTTGTTTTCATGCATTTGGACAGAGAGAGTAGCAGCTGTTGTTATCTGTGCTGTGCTCAAGGAGAAGCAGTTTAATAGATAGCAGCCCTGTTAGCAATCTGCTATCTGGGCAGAGGCTTATGAGGGAAGAGTTTCTGTTCCCAGCCATAGGAGCAAGAGAGAGAGGACAGGAAGGGAGGCAGCTGAATGCACTTGGTCTAGAAGTTTTCTTTTACTTAGGAAGAATGATCTTGGACAAATCCTTTATAGGTTTTTGTCTTTCCTTAGTTCTTGAAATGATCGTCAGGAACAATTCTCTTTGTAATCAATAAGTCACCAATGTCACATTCCAAAGGTCACAGATAGATATGGTCTGGCTGCCCACTTTAAAAATTGAGAGGAATCTTCTAAAATAAAAATACATTCCTGCTGCCAGAGCAATAGACAGCAGGTAGGCATTTTCCTTGCATCCAGCTGAACTTGGTTCAATTCCTAGCATTCTATGTGGTCCCCTGCATCTATTAGGAGTGATTTCTGAGAAGAGTCTGGTGTGGCCCTCAACTAAAATGAGTAAATAAAATAAGAATACATTCCTATGTTATCCTAATGTGTAAATGTGCTAACCCAAGTTTCAGCCTCTTTCCCAAAATGAGTCTTAGTGAATAAATGTCAAAAGAAATAAACTTGGTAGCAAGGCAACTTCTTAACATTTTCTCTACTTGCTTCAGTAAACCAAAGGAATGAATTCAGGGCTGAAGTAAAATGTCTGGGCACTTCCTTCCTTAATTTGATCTTGAGGAAGGCATGTGGCTTGGAGAGATTTTGGAAGTAAGATCAGAGCTCTGTGTTTGTTTAATAACTGGAGGGATTGGGTTACCTTATTAGGCCCATGCAGGCTTAATGATGCTCTCCTGAAGATACATTGGAAGGATCCTGCAGAGAGTGAATTATTGTTTTCCTTGAAGGTTTCTAGAGCATATGAAACCTATTCTCTATATTGCCCTATTGAGTTTGGCCCTTTGATTTTCCTGCCACAAATATTTCCCTAAACATGTGCTTTGTTGGTATAAAATCATCTTTTGTAAAGCGCTTGGTGAATTTATCTCGGTGGAAAGGAGAATCTAGACCTAGTGTTTAATGAACTCTGATTGCCTATTGGAATTTAGGAGATTTTTTAAATATTTTTTCTTATTTAATATGTTGGTGACTAAAAACATCCTGGTATTTTATCCACTTGGTCCTTTGACAAGTGGACAAGTGTCTGTTTCATCTCTTGGAAGTAAGGAAAGATTTTATTGGTGAAGGAGATGCAAACAAAAAAACACAAGCATTTAGAAGAAAGTATTATAGCCTCTTTAAACTAAAAGTCAATCACCATTGGTCCTAAACCTTTCTCAACACTGTGCTTTGTCTCTGCTTGCCTTCTGTTTGTTGGAAAGGATGTATTATCTATTTAGGCAATATCATCTTTATGGAAATTTTTATCATAGACTTTGTTAGTTGTGGTTTGGCTAGAAAAAGATGGTAGTATTTCTTATGAGCCATATGTCAAAATTTGTTGTTCCTCTCTTCAGGATGAGAAGTTAGATAGTTGTGCCTCATCATTACATCTTTGGTGTCATGATGCTGTAAGTGATCTAATCCAGAAGGAAGGATGTTTCCAAAGACTGTTCATAAAAAGCTCAAACAAGAGGGTAAGATTATCAAATCTTTCTTTGGGGACAAATTCCTATTATCTTGGTATTTCTAAGTCTTCTAATTTTTCTTGCTAGTAATAAACTGCTAGAATTAGGCCTCAAGTTCCAAAGCAAGACTTTGGAAAGACACAAGTCTAGAAGCAAATGTAGATATAGGAAATAATGCATACACACAAACACACACTATAGAAGGAGAAATGGACTCAGAACTTTTGACATATAAGCCTTCAGCTCCTAAGAAGCAGGAAGCTCAAGACTTTTTTTTGAAACTATAAGTATCTATTAGGAAGGAACAGACCACAAGCAGAGTTGGGATTAGGTTGTCTAAACACCAATCCAAGGTATTATATTCAAAGATGTTTCTAATCAATGAGTAACAAGGCATATACCGAGTGGGATGGAATCTGATCAATCCCACAACAAACAAATATGTAATTAGGGGATTAGAACTAGAATGGTCTAAATTAGAAATGGATTGTAACAGGCCTTTTAATGAGCATTGGGATTTTAAAATTTTCATGTAAGAGAAACAACCAATTCTGTTGAATTAAACTAGAACTACTGAAATGTCTACTCTATGATTCAATCGTGAAAAGGATCTCAATCTTTTTTCTTTTGCTTGTAATATTCTATAAGATCCTCTCTTTTGTCTCAGCACTGACAGTCACCAAGCTTTGGGTGTGCCAAGGGTGAAGGCAGAATGTTGAAGGATTCTAGTTATAATAATGTTATTATCTGGCCTTAAATAAGTTTCCAAGAGATTTTTCTTATGTTCACAATTGGTCCAGTATAAATAAGGAATTGGAACCACTTCTGAGAACAGAATTGGATTGACTTCTGTCCCTATTCAGTTTTCTGTCCTCTACTCCTGTTGACTTCTGCAGAGGGAATGTCCAAGAAAGAGTTATTGAACTAAAAATTCAATGGAGCTGTGAGCCAAAGGTAGCTGCTTTTATTATTTTCCATTTACTTGTTTATTTATTTATTTACTGTTTGCTTTTGAGCTACAAATAGCAGTGCACAGAGTTTAATCCTGCCCTCTATTCAAGATCACTGCTGGTGGTAGTATGGAAAGGATGTGAGTATTGGGTATTAAAACCAGATTGGCAGTCTGCAAGACAAGGACCATACCTGTTGTGCCATCTCTATAGCCCTATTTTTCTTCATATTATTTAAAACTTTCTTCCCAAGGAAGGTAATTTCCTTGTGACTAGCTTTTGAACATTTTGTTCTGTCTCTGAGTTCATTTGATAAGAGACTTGATTTAGGCTTGTTTTAGCAGATAAGTTCTATTAATATTTATTTTACAAGAGTGGGATTAGAGAAGGTAGGTGGGGAATGAATTATACATTCTCAGAGTGAGTGAAGGTCATTAGGAAAACATGCAGCTGCTGAGATTTCCGAGCAAGACTCAAAGAAAGAGCTGGAGGCAATTTTCAAATGTTGCTGTTCCTGTTTTATAGGAGTCGCTTTGGAAG